>NW_024748109.1:13906246-13970872 GCF_018991925.1 Homarus americanus
TGTGTTGAGGGTGTGTGCCTGGGGAGGTGTGTTGAACGGTGTGTGAAGGGGGAGATGTGTTGAGGGTGTGTGGGGGAGAGGTGTACTGAGGGTGTGTGAGAGGTGTGTGAGGGGGGAGGTGTATGAAGGGTGTGTGCGGGAGAGGTGTGTGAGGGGGGAGGTGTGTGAAGGTGTGTGGGGAGAGGTGTGTGGGAGGGGGAGGTGTGTGAAGGGGTGTGGGGAGAGGGTGGGAGGGGGGAGGTGTGGGGGAGAGGGTGTGTGAGGGGGGAGGTGGGAAGGGTGTAAAAGGGAGAGGTGTGTGAGGGGAGGTGTGTTGAGTGGGTGTTTGAGGGGGAGGTGTGTGAAGGGTGTGTGGGAGAGGCGTGAAGGGTGTGTGCGAGAGGAGGTGTGGAGGGGGGAGGTGTATGAAGGCTGGTGTGTGCGGGAGAGGTGTGTGTGAGGGGAGGTGTGGAAGGGAAAAGAGAGTAAAGGGGGAGGGGGAGGTGTATGAAGGTGTGTGCGAGAGAGGTGTGTGTGGAGGGGAGGTGTTGAGGTGTGTGAGGGGGGAGGTGTGTGTGTTCTATATGTTGTTGTTGGCTAGAGAAGAATTGTTCGCTTATCTTTGGAGAACGTAGCTAAAGTGTTGGTATTATGTCAGGGTTTATAATTCTGCTTTATTTGGGCTGTGATGAACACCTTTCTTTTGTCTGTTGATAAGCGTCAGTGTATTCCAGGGGTTAACACCCGTCAGTGGGTAGTGGTCGTCTGGTCGATGATGTCGATAAGGTTTGTGAGAAAGATCCGGGTGAATTGGAAGCTGCTGAGATGTGCAAATTTCTGAAGTTTGGAGGGGACTGTGTAGTTAGTGTTGATGTATTAGTTTATGTGTGTGTGTGTGTGTGTGTGTCCGGAGGAAGTAATGTCATGAGTGGTGCTAGTAAGGTAAACTATCACACAGGTTCCTGCTGGCGCTCCTGTGTGATTATTACGTCAGGGGTGACGGAGGGAGGAGTCTCAAGGACGAGGGTCTTGGCCCAAGGCGTCTGGTCAGAGGGTAGGATGTGTGTGTGTGTGTGTGTGTGTGTGTGTGTGTGATTACATTATGTGGTGTAATGGTCAGCATGCTCTTCACAAAGCAATGGACCTGGTTCGATCCCTGGGCAGTTGGCGAGTTGTCCGGTCTTCTCGGATTATTCCTTGACTCTGGGTCATGCAGCTCGTTAACTTAGGGTGTGGTTGTTGTGTTCGCGACAGCCTCTACACTTTAAATAAGTTCATGCCTAGTTGGCCCTACGGCCGGCCATCCTTGAACACGAGGGGCAGCCATTATTTATGTATGTGTGTGTGTGTTTGTATGTGTGTGTGTACGCGCTCGTTCATGGGGGTCTACTTTGCCTTGGCACTCACCTTAATCATCACAGGTAGCAGCAGCAGGTGTGATGTAAGTGTTGTTGTGATGAGTGTTTGCGTCACCTGGTTGAGGGAGGGCGTGGGGGAGGCAGGTGTGACTGAGAACAGTACTGTTTTATTGTTGAGTGTGGAGGGACTGGCAGAGGAGGCGATAGTAAAGAACAAACAGCTGAGTTACTCCCACTTCCGGTACACTTCATACTATGGATGGAGCTTTGTTTTGCCTCAGTCATCCCACAAAATGTCAACAGTGTCATGCAGCAGGGAGCCAACGCCAGGTGTGCCCTTTACTTGACAAAGAAACCACACTTCATTTTCTTACCACAGCTGCTGCTGCTGTATCTAGTTTATTCAGAAATAACAGTGTTGATACAAGATTAAGAACATTATAAGAATACCAAATATTTTGCTATATTCGTTCATTCATGCGTGAATCATCGTGCTTCATAATAATGTCTAACACTAAGTACAATACAAAGTCTATTGAGTGTATCTGAGCGCCTTGTTCGTTAGTCCAAGTGTGTTGGTGGTCAGGGAAAGCTACCTATTATACCTATACTGAACTGTATTAACAAACTCGTCACGATTGTACAGTACTTCTTATTACTCAACTAAAGAAAGTATTATTGCCTTAGGAAAGGTTCTGTTGTGTTACGTAATGATGGTGGTGATGTTGGATGGTGGTGGTGGTGGTGGAAATGGTGGTGGTAGTAGCAATAATAGTGGTAATAGCGGCAGCAGTAGTGGTGGTGATAGCAATAATGGTAATAGCAGTAGCAGTGGTGTGGTAATGGTGGCGTTGGTAGCAATAATGGTGGTAGCACCTGCAGTAGTGGTGGTGGTGGTAGCAGCAATGGTGATGGTGAGAGCAATAATGGCAGCAGCAGCAGCAGCAGTGGTGGTGGTGGTAATTTTGGTAGCAATAGTGGTGGTAGCAGCATTAATAATAGTAGTGGTGGCGGTGGTAGGTTGACAGTTTCCAAACATTACATTGTTTTGGCTCCAAGTCTCTCTGTTGACTTTAGTTGTGTAAATATTATTCTTATTTTATAGTCAAGAAATCCCCCTCAGGGTATTACCTTTTTATGGTGGTGGTCCCGAGGAGGAGAATGTACGTTTATTTATTCTGTAAGATGACGTGAAAAAATATAGTAGTTATACTTTGCATATTTTAATCGCCACTCCATAATCAATGATGAGTTACCACATGAAGAAACACTGAGGTGGCGTCCGCAGTTTATCATGTAGATAGACTGATGCAGGGGCAGGGGGGGCATCACCATTTACATGCAAAGAGTTGGGGTCAAAATCCTACTGCAAAGAGTTGGGGTCAAAATCCTACTCCATAGTATTTGGCATTGACCTCGCAAACCTTTGACGTGGTGACTGCATAACTAATTACTAAATTGTCATTAAATAGAGTATAGTAAGACGGCTATGATAAATAAATCCAATATTGTTTTTTAATTTTATTAAAACAATACGATACCAGCAAAGTTAACTTTTCTTTACCAATATCTAGAGTACAACTCTTGGATTATTGACCAAATAATTGTATCAGCTAATATAGTGACAAAACTAAATAATAAAGAAATCATCAGTGAACAAATCAGAATATTCACAATAGGAGACATCTTTGACATACACAGTCTACAGCTAGTGGTTATTAACTGTTCTTGCATCAGAGGGTAACGGCAATGTTTCAGTCGAGCAAAATTATCCGCCAGTTCTTCCGTATCGAATGATTTAACCATTTCCTGTTCATTCGCCATTAAAAGTAGGCTGGAAAGGCGGTCATCACCCGTTGTTGTTCTCAGGTAATCTGTAACGCGTTTTTACACTGAAAAAATATTTCATTGCCCGCAGTAGTAACCGGAATGGCCAATAGTATTCGTAATAAATTAAGTACTTCAGAAAAAGCAATCGGTAAAGCATTTAGATTCTGGTACACATCAAATAGGTCCTCAGGCTTCTTCTGATCTAAGAATACCTTCGCAGAATGCAGTTGTGAAGATAACATAACTGAATCAATGTGCGCACTGTAATGTTTAGAAAATAAAGCAAGCTTTTCTTCATCAAGGAATTGTTGAGATTGAACATCAAAAGAGGGGATGGACTGCAGAAGATCAATGTTATTGCTAAACCTCCGATCATATTCAGCTGTGTACCTGTCAATTAATGAGAAGTACAACTCTGACTTTAATTGGTCTTTTAAGCTGCTTCTCTGAACATTCTCTAGATGTTTTGAACGCTTCCCAAGGATGCTGTTTGACAGATATCTTTCAAAGTATTTGATATTCGTTGCACTCTTTTGCTACGAACTGATCCTTCATGCTGTTGAGTGTTTGCCCCTGGAACAACTATGCCGAGTTTGGTTGCAAACTCCTCTGCTTCCTCATACAGTTGATCATAGTCACTATCAGATCTCATTTTAACAAGGTTTGCTTTCGTGGCTGTAATAAGATCCACACCGTGTGGCTGCTAGCAATATGACTTACTTCCTTGCTATTATTCAGTTTATAAATCATAGGCAATTGGGAACGATGAAAATAGATGAATACTTATCGTTTTGTTTAATTATGCTTAGTAAAAATACCATTAAGATGTTCTCACCAAATCCAAATTCGTCGATATGAAAAAGGAATATAATTACAATTTTCCTTGGAGGGGCAAGCCAGGTCTAGGATGGGGGGCACCCTGCCTACCCCCAAGAGGTCCCTTGACTGATGAGGACAGAGATGATCATAAATGAGTGTTCAGACCTGATACTGATGCCTGATCCTAAACTCCGTCACAACCCTCATACCTGCAGTACTGTACTGCCAAGTCTTACAGGTGATACACACACACACACACACACACACACACACACACACACGTGAAGGAACTGGTGGCCAAATATCCCAAGGGTAATGGAGACTTTTGGCCTAATCAATAATGAATAATTGTAAAAAAGTTATGTAAAATTTGATATAGGCATTAAAGCTATAAATTGTTTATTGTATAAGATGTACAGTACATTTGTGGGAGAGTGGATTGTGTACTGTACATGTTTCGTGTGGCTGTACATGTGTGAACTATGTTGTAGACGAGAGTGTATGCTGACTTTTAAGAGTGTTGTGCACATGTGCCTCATTGTTGGTAGTGGATGACTTGGCGAACTTAAGGCGGCGGCGGCAGCAGCAGCACAGGTCGTGACCCTGCCTCAAGTAAACACCACAGTCGTGAGTCACCTTGTCCGTGACCAGACGTTATTCTTTGCCTTTACCCCAAACCTCCTGATGTTCGTGCCCCCTGCTTCACCCTGCCCCAGGCCCGCGGCCGGGGACGTCGTTAACGACAGGTTTCTCAAACCCCAAATTTACAAGTTTCTTATCTGGATGATTTTTGACATTGTAAAGGATTTCTACAGATATTGTTAAGTAGTGATGGTGAGGCGGATGTCTTAGCGGTGTAGTTCTTCCTTGCAACGGTCTTCTTTGATGTTTTATGTGAGTTGATATGATGTTTCAGTCTCTGGAGCCAACGTTGACTGGTGCGGTCATGAGGGTCAAGTACAATGCCTCACGACTAACTTTGTGTGGACCGCTAACTTCAGTTATTACTGGAGTGCTGGTGCTGGGTGAGGCTTCTTTGAGATGATACTGGATCGTAAATATTAGCTTGTTCATTTTTTACAGCGAATGTGACGAAACTGGTTTTGTTAACGTAGTTGGCAAGACGACTATTGAAAGTGAAACGGTATGTTGGGGTTGTGGAGGTGAGAGTCCAGCATGAGTCAAGTGGCTGGTCATCACACCACAAACCGCTCTGTTAGCTTGGCCTAACTGTCGTCGTTATCCTGCAGCAGAAAAGTGAACACACCATTGTTGACATCCACGATGGGATTGGAACAGCATGGGTTTGGACGTTTGTAGTCTGATCTTTTATTAACGGTACGTCTTGCAGTCGTTACGATGGGCATAATATATGTAGTAGTGTCAGGTTCCTATGAAAATTAAAACAACTTTCCTCAAGAGCATTTACAATATTTTTATAATAGTTACCAGTTTCCTCGTCAGTTTCAAAGTTTTTCTTTAAAGCAAACATCCCAGCTCCTGTATAGTATATAATATATATCAGGCGCCTAAAAGAGAGCTCAGGTTCTCAACTGGCTCAGCCATGTTAATATTGTTATTATTATCCACTCTGTATCTGTGTTTTTTTTCTGGCTAAATAAACTGTTTCAATTCAATTCAAAAAGTCCTCACTCCGCTGCAGCTGTGACCCAGCAGGGGGAAGTGATGCAGGAGGAGGGTGTAGTGACCTAGGCGGAAAGTTCTCATGGGAAACTGGCGGCCTGGACCAATACCCCGGGGGGAGGCAGGTGGTGGGATGAGGTCGGACGGGGTGTGGTGATAGCAAATCCTGCACTACACACGGCGCTCTTTTCTGTCTTTATGTCTCTCATTTGGACTCGTATCCCTAACATGTAGACACATTACTGGAGATGAAGTATGTATTCTCCTCACACGTACTCTTACCTGATTGGGTGTTTCTTTTTTTCCCTCGGTTTTCTTTCTTCTCTTATTGAGGGTCAGCATAACCGCCATAAGAACATAATAACAATAGAAGGACGAAACACGCAGTAGACCTATTGTCCCATACTAGACAGCCCTGTTTACCCTCAGCCCTTGTCTCTCATATATCTAGCTAACCTGTATTTAAAGCTTCCCAACGAGTTCGAGTTAATGATGGTGTTTGGTAACTTGTTCCACTCATCCACAACCGTATTTCCAAACCATTGTTTACCTGATTCCTTCCTAACTCCGAATATTAAGACCATCGTTACATGTTCTCTTCTGGTTTGATAGTTAAGATATATCACCTTTATTTAACCCCGTCTTTCACTTATACACTTCCATCATACAGCTCTTCACTCTACGTTTATTAACAAAATACAAATTAAGTTTTCTTGATCTGTCTCAATACTCATGGTTCCTAATATCCGGTATTAACTTTGTCATCCTTTTCTGAATGCTTTCTAGGGAGACAACGTCCATAATGTACATTGGTGACCAAAACTGAACCTTATAATGCAAATGAGGTCTTATGGTTGCCTCTTGTATTACTACTACTACTTGTTTACTATTTACCTACCATAAACTGCCTCCTTTTTTGACTCAATTATCTCTAATCTTTTCAACAATTTGTTGCTTATCTCTCATTTTCCCAGGTAGCTGACACTTTCGGCAGTTGCCCGAGCTCATGAACTATTTCCGGGACTACAGCGTTACACTACGTCCACTACACCACCTAACCCTACATCACACCCACTCCACCACCTAAACTACATCACACCCTCTACACTATCATCTACATTATTATTAACTATATTACCAGCTGGGGAAATTATGCTGGAGATAAAATGTTTTCCCAGCAAAATTTCATTGAAGAAACAAATGTATTGGATAGGTGATATTATAATCAGCACTTTCATTGTCTTCTTACTCTGTGTTTTCCCACTTGTTCCTTTAGTTTCTTAAACTTGTTATTTTGGCTTCCTGCGTTTCCATGTTTTGTTTGTTTTTGTTTTTTTTTGTTTTTCGTAATTTCATATTCATACCACCCACCGCCTGGCCGCCCGCGTCTCCCTGGCTTGGTGATGGAGGTGCAGCACTCTAATGTGTTATCGACGTACCACGGAGGGAAGACAGGCCGAGGGGGGGTGGAGGAGGGGTGATTTGGGTCAGTGTTTTATCAGCCAGAAAATCTGTCGTCGTGTTCTTCCCTGGAGAGTGAGTTGGATGTTCAGGGTAGAAGATAAGATAGTACTGTAGTATACGTGTGTGTGTGTGTGTGTGTGTGTCGGTCCCTATCTCAACCTGTCCCTTGATGCCTTCCTTTGTCTACGGGAGAGAACGAGAACAAGATAGTGGAGGAGTGTGACAATGTCTCCTGCCAGTGTTGGTGTACGTCTTCAGGGGATAATACTCGGGGTCTTTACTCCGGCCACTCTGTTCCATATGTAGTTGCGTAAGTCAACTCTATGGATAACACTCCTGGTTGACTCACTGATTGTGTGTGATTTTACTGAAGGAGGAACGAAAGGATTTTTCCGAGGTCTGATTATATATTGTTGATATTTACATCTCTAGTATTTATGTCTGAAACGATGATGAAACTTGTCCTGGTCCACTGTGTATATTATCCCGGCGGGAAGAGAAGGTTGAGAGCCGGAGAGTCTATGTGGGCTGTTGTAAGTAAGTAGTCACAGACAAGGTACATTAACAGAGCCATTTTCCTCGAGTTGTTCAGGTCTTACGTCTGGACGGCCAGAGTCTCTCTCTCGGCTACAGCAAGTTACTCCCGCTTAACATAGCGGGAGTAAACCTTAAAGTGAATCACGTGAAGATTAGTCCCCCCACATGATCTTTAAGCACCCTAACGCTGCCTGGGGGATAGGTTAGGTTAACGTTAGGATGTTTAATAATCAGATGAAATAAACTGGGGGTGACTAATCCTCATGTGATTCCTAAGAATTGTTCTTTTTAATATATACAGTATAAACTTCTTAGCAAATAAAGTGTGTGTGTGTGTTTGTGTGTGTGTGTGTGTGTGTGTGTGTGTGTGTGTGTGTGTGTGTGTGTGTGCCCCGCATATGTGTAGCTCCGCCCTTCGCCTCCTGAAGTGATTATGCATGAATCACTCCCCATATGTTTCCCGGCAGGCAGAGAGCCGCCGCCCAGGCCCACGCATAATTAATTGGAAAAACCCGATGGTGGATGTGAGACCAGTACTGCATGACGTCCCCCCTCCACCGTCCCGCCCCGCCGTCACACACCGCCGGGGGTGACTCCTGCCACCCACCACCACATCCACGAAACCTGTACCACCCAGTTATCCTTGAGGTCTTCTTCCACCATCTGGTAGGACCACTGGGACTTTCCCTGGTGGCGGTCAAGTTCATGTCCCAAAGATTTGTAATTAAGATTTCCACAAACTGGTGATAAAGGAAGCATCTGACTGACTACTTTAGGCTGCCACACAAAATGGCATTCAAGATTGTATCGGAAGTTCACTGAGACTGTCGTAGCTAGCTGCTTGTTGTCTTAACAGTTGTGGATAGAAAGTTAATGAATAACTGCTCTCTCTCTCTCTCTCTCTCTCTCTCTCTCTCTCTCTCTCTCTCTCTCTCTCTCTCTCTCTCTCTCTCAGTCCATGTAGCACGCGAACTTCCATACACAAACAATACCTCACTAGTCGGGAATCGAACCCTGGACTTCTGCGTGTGAATAAGGAGAGTGAGAGTGAGTGTGTTAGTGTGGGTGTGTGTTTATACAGACGGATCAATCTCTTTTGCAAAATAATTTAAGTAATTGTAGATGAGCCAGGCAGTTTGGCTGATACTCTAATGATCTAATCTGAACTTTCGATAATATGGTGAGAGAGAGAGATTAATTGATAAGTATCGGTGTATGAGTGCTTATAGCTGTAGTAATCTAATCTTCCTGTTTCGTAAGTAATGATTGTGTAAGTAATTAATGCTAGGATCACCTGAAGATTAGCCACCCCCAACTTACTTCACTGTACGAGTGAGAGGAGGGACCACCTCGCCCCGACACACCACACACATGGCCAGTAGGTTGTGATGGTAACTGTACGTCGTTCTTTCCGTCTCAGTTTTCTGTTGCGTCGCTCGTAAGGCAGCTGGGCCGGGGGGGGGGGTGGTACTCCTCCGGGACAGTATTCTACACGGTAATATAATTGAGAAAGGAGTTAGAATTAACAACTGGGCATGCACTCTGCAAACTGAATTAGTTGCCATACTCACAGCTATTAAATTCATTGAAACCATTGTCACTGACAGTCTCATCATCACTGACTCTCTATCCTCACTACTTGTCCTTGACACCCTCAACTCAGGTTGTCACGCACTTGTCTCTGAAGCCAGACACAAATATGCGTACCTTATTGACCGGGGTGTCAGGGTCAAACTGTTGTGGATCCTCTCTCACATAGGCCTCATAAAAAAGATTTATGCGTTTTGAAGGGAAACCAGAACTGGACGCTGTAAACGCTTCTGCGCTTCACCTTACACAAGGATGTAGGGGAGTGCCCATTAAAAAAAAAAGGGGCCTCATAAAACACGACAGAGCTGATGCCCTCGCCAAACTCGCGTCTAACAAAGACACCGTTGAATACAATTTGGGTCTGTCAAAAGAACCCTTAAAACTGTAATTAGGAAAGAACTTATTGATGAATTTGACGCAAGTAGACAAGTGCAAACAGGCACTAGTCGATCCATAGTTTACCATGATGAGATGTATCAAGTGAAACATGTATATGGAGCAAGTAACAAGACCACTAGATTACAAGATGTTGTAACCGCTAGATTAAGGTTAGGATATAAGTACCTCTGGCAGTATGTTCCTTAAGCAGATGTAAACAAGACTAAATGTAAAGTGTGTGGCCAGACATATGGCCACACACTTGAACACTACGTCCTCGACTGTGTGAAGATAGAACCTTTTAGGGACAGGTCCAAGCACACTGTGTGTGAAATGGCACAACACTTCATCTCTAATGGCAAGATAGCCAACATATTAAGATTGTATCTACTTTTTTGCACTTAGTAACTATATCAGTTCCCATATATAAAACCAAATACGCAATGTACTTGAATACTTCTCACGCAAATGTGAATAACAAAGTGTGCGGCCAGACATACTGCCTCACACGCATGTACTCACGCAGTTGTGAATAAGTTACTCTTTATGTATAGAACTAAACAAATAATGTAATTGAAATACTGTGTAACATTCAGTGCCATAATATCCTGACAACGGGGGTTAATTATTATGACCCATTGTAAACTCTACTCTGTAATCCTTTTGAGCTACCGCTCACAGGATAAGCGGCAAAATCAAATCTACTCGGCGGCTTTACTCCATTTCCGGGCCTTGCGTTTCCTCGACCAATTTAAGTAAGTTATTATTGTGATAGTGTTTCCGCGCGTGCGGCTGTGAGGGAGACTGGGTTGTATCTCAAGGGTGAGGCAGCGGCGTGATTCCGGCCCTTTGTACGCCTCTACTTCCTCCAGTTAGCCACACAGCCGGGAAGAAGAGCCGTCGCACTCCTTGGTTCTCGAGGGCTTAGTTATGCCCTCACTTGTTCCTGATTGTATACACACCAACTACTCTTTTGGTTACACTTTCCCAACCTCTGGTGTGTGTGTAAAGCAAGAACACTTTGAAGGATGTGTGCTGGGTCTTATAAGTAAAGCATCATCTCATTTGCTGTGTTCCAATTTTATTTTACACGAACAAAGTTTTCTCCAACATAGAAAGTAACGAACAGTTGTGTTTTTGTGATAATCCTTTATATACTTTAAATGTTGATGGTGCGGGTCACGTTGTTTACAGACAGATGGCACACTCACGAGCCTCAGTGACTTGGTGTGGCCCAAACTTGTTACACCGTAAACAAAAGAATCGTAGATCTCCAATACATTCTCCCTTAACAAATACAGCGATTATATACCCAAACTTCTTATACAGGTATTCAGTTATATCTCTCTCACATGTGTGCGTGTGTGTGTGTGAGTACTACTAGCCTACTAGCCACCGTCTCTGAGGTAGCTACTGAGGCATCCCTTCTGCGGTGATATACTTTGCCTGAACAAAACCTCAAATGAGAGAATCCCGCCAAATAAAATCCCCCAATACATAATCCCTCTACTAAATTAATAAAAGTAAACAAAATCTTATCACTAAAATGGCTGCAAAATTCTGTCACGAAATGAATAAAGAAAACAAATTTGTATCACCAGACACTACCTGAGTTATTGTGTTGCTGCCCCTCTCCTTGTGTTACTGCGGTGGTATTATTGTGTTGCAGCTCCTCTCCTTGTGTTACTGTAGTGGTATTGTTGTGTTGCTGCCCCTCTCCTTGTGTTACTGCGGTGGTATTATTGTGTTGCAGCTCCTCTCCTTGTGTTACTGCCCCTCCTTGTGGTACTGTAGTGGTATTGTTGTGTTGCTGCCCCTCTCCTTGTGTTACTGTAGTGGTATTATTGTGTTGCAGCTCCTCTCCTTGTGTTACTGTAGTGGTATTGTTGTGTTGCTGCCCCTCCTTGTGTTACTGTAGTGGTATTATTGTGTTGCTGTCCTTCTCCTTGTGTTACTGTAGCGTTATTGTTGTGTTGCTGCCCCTCTCCTTGTGGTACTGTAGTGGGATGTGTTCTTTTTATGCCCCGCCACTAATCTTAGTCCGTACATCTTTACAATCTATAGTACAGACGTGTTGGCTTCTCTCAAGCACTATAAGCCTCGGGTTGTAAGCCATATAATCATAACACTTCATATGCACGTGCAATTTGATGATGAGTATTACGACTGAGAGATTAGAGGTCACCTGTCCTGAGGTCACTGGATCGCGCCACGGCATCCTCAGTTCAGCCACTATGAATGAGTACTTTGTTGTTGGGAGAAGGGAAGGTATCACATCAAGAGTTAAGTCATTATATTAAACTTTTTTTTTTTTTTACCTTTAAAGTAACATTAGTTTAGCGGTCATTGTAGGTGGTCGGTCTCTATGATCAACAATGTGCAGTTTCTGGTTTTTGCTGTTTTAGGACAGCACTTGACAGTGTCCAGGCAAAGTCTTGACAAAGCCTCTACCTGTGTGCTGTAGATCAAACCATATGTTGTATATCATGTAGGTTGTGGTGTTACGGTGGGTGAGTGGATGTCCCCGGTGGGTGACTCTAGAAGACAGCTGTTTATAATATGATGAGGAGCCATATCCATATATTGGGTGACAGAGTACAGTTAAAACAGGGTGGTGGGGGCAGTTGGTAACAGAAGCGAGTGGCAGTTTGTTTAATGAGAAAAACCTGTTTATGCAAATTAATTTAATACAGTGAGAGTTGTTTATACAGTATGGTAATGTATTCCTCAGTGCCGGTGTTTATTTACTGACTGAGGTACTTGTCAATAGCAGCTGTTTACACTGGGGGCTGTTTGCAACATTGTGGAGTAATTTTTTTTAAGTAAAAGAAGCCGTTACTAACTGGGCTATATTTGTTTACAGTGTGACACATTTATATGGTAGACAGTTATTTACAACGTCAGACAGTTGTTTACACAGTGTGAGAGGAGGATGTTATCTTCATCACCAGTGTGTGTGCGTAGCCTCACGCTCTCTCCAAGTGGCCAGTGCTTAGGAAATGCGGCACCTGATGCTACCCACAATGCATCGAGCTGCCTCCTGGATTATTAATACCTGACTATATATGTGTCCGGCCGAGCCTGATATACACACAATAGCCAGACTCGTGTAGCGGAGTTCGCGTTCACGTTTATATTGCCACCATTGGTGAGTCCTCGGACTTGGAGACCGTGGCCGTGTTTATACTGTACCATCGCTTGACGTCAATGCTGTTTTGAGTCCTCTTGTAAACTGAGCAGACTTAAAACTTAATGGACTTAAGAACTTCGTGCCTGCATCTGTATTAGTGTTGGACTTATAATTACTGTGATGGCGTCTGTTTGGTACCGTACGTGCACCTACTGACGACTTAGTTCCCAGTATACAGTACACGTTGCTCTCAGGACTTACACTAAATATTGTGGTGGGTGTTCTTGTTGATGGAACGGACTTAGAGCCAGCGGACTTAAGAGGTTTGTGATTGTATTTACGGTTGTGACGTAACTGAAAATTAACTCTTGATGTAATTTGTTGCAGATGAGAGAGTGGCTTTGGTGAGGAGCCCGAATGAAGCGTCGTCTGAATCAGGTAAAGTTTGTTGATGGTATTGTCTCAGTGTTGTATTAGGAGTCACACCCCACGGCAGCCATACTGATGACCTGCAGGTGTCCTTGTGGTAGTGTGTATAGGTTATGTTGTTAGGCGGTGGAAAAAAAGGTTCATTTTGGGGATAAAACAGTCCTGTGTGTGTGTGTGTAAAGTTCAGTATTGGTTATATAAGTTATTTTAGAGACTGGACAACCTGTTATGATGTCGTGTATATTAGGTCGTGACAAGACAATACATAGCGACGACTTCTTTGACGTACAGTCACAATCCAAAGTTTCTACACTCCCCTGGCTGGGTGTCCGCCGAGGCCAGGGTTGAGGTAAGGCTGGGTGATCGGACGCAAATATTCCACCACCACAACACTCCGAGACTCACAGCACACGAGCATGGAAGGAAATTCTTACGAATTTTGTCATAACATGCACCTGCATAAAAAAATTCATTCATAACATTGTTGGCACACATAACAATAGCAATAGGAGTGAGGCATGAGAAACTTGAGCTGTTCACTACCCAGTTATGAAATATGAATATTGATAAACATCTCGTGTTGATGGACTAAAAGTATCGTGTTGGAAATTAGCTCCAAATTACCAAGCACCATGATTAAGACGTCATAGATATTTATCATTCAGGTGAAAAATAAAAAATAATCATATTCGTAACTAGTTGTAATATTGGTGACCTCTGTGCCATAACTCTCATAATCCGAGACATTATGAAGTGAAATTTAAAAACTAAAAGCAGCAGTAGACAGGAAACAAGACAAGTGACCAAGAAGTAATCACTAATGATGACACACGGCCAAGCATCTACGCTGAGCTGAGAGTCGAGGTCTTCGGCAAAGTCGCTGATCCGGACCAGACAAAAACTGTTTGGGTGATACCATGATTAATGTGAATTGCAACATTCCAAGCCAAAATACTCCAATGTAGTTACTGAAACACCAATAAATATTGTAAACATATCTATATGAATTCCTGGTATGTGTGAAACCATAATATTCCCAGGGTTATGGTAATATCTATACATGTATAGGCCTCACCTTTTCAACTGACCGCTCACTCCCTCTTGACGAAATTCGGCCGCCGGCCACCCTTTATATATGCTGCCCTGATGATTCATGTGTAATACGAGGACTCGCATCTAGTGGTTCCAAGCCAGTGTTTTGGGACCGGGCAAAGTTTTTCGTGCTCCAATCTTAACATGTTGTTATGTGTGGTAACAATGTTTTGAATGCATTTGTTATGCAAGTTCATGCCATGTCAAAGTTCGTAATAAGTTCCTCCCTGTGATCGTGTGCCATGAGTCTCCGAGTGTTGTGGTGGTGGAATGCGAACCTCACCATCGTAGTGCCTCGGACGCTGAACTAGTCTGCGTCTTTTGTTTTTTCTTTTTTCTTTTTTCTTTTTTGTAGAGAAAGGAGGAATGAAGGAAGATGAGAGGTAGGGGAAGGAAGTTATAGTTCGGAAATTGAAGAAATTTAGGAGGAGGTAAGAGAGGGCCGGCTGACCGCCTAGCTAAGCTAATAGTGTGTTAGGGTTGTGTCATGGGTTAGTTATTGTCTGTCGGTACAGGCACTAGACAGCCTACCCTGTCCCATCTATGGGTGTTTTAAGGGCCTTATTTCATATTCCGCCGACCCTACTGGCGGATGCTGGTCTAGGGAGGTTGTCTATTGCCTGTCCGTGTAGGTCGAGGGTGGTAATGGACCTTTTGAGATTTCGTAACTTTTTGGGAACCATGTATGGTTGTTGTCGTTATCTGGTGGGAGTCTTTGAAGGAGTTCTTGCTCTGATCGTTCTATCTTTTGCCAGATTCTGCTGGCCAGGGTGTGCAGCTGCTGGTTGATGGGTTTCATTCTCAGGTCTCTATGTATCTCGGCTGTGGTTCTGGTGAAGGGGTATCTTTCACCTGTGACGAATCTTAGGGCTTCATTTTGGACCACCTGTAATTTTTATATTTGAGTGGTGCTCATAGTATGAAGAGGTATTGCTGGGTAAGTTAATATCGGTGTGATAAATGATGTCACCAGGCGGAGTTTTATTTTGTCAGGAAGCGCTTTAAAGCAGTATAGTTTTCTTAGCTCTCTTCTTGCTTTTTCCTTCCTGCTGTGGACATGATGGGAGTAACCTGTCGTGGATATATGTAGGCCCAGGAGGGTGCCTCTGCTTTTGTATTCTATCTGGGCATTATTGGTTACTAATGGATGGGTTTTCCTTCTGCATAAGGGTATCACTGTGAATTTCGGGAGACTGGTTTGGATTTTCCATTGTTTTTCGTAGTTATTTACCCTTTCTAATTCCCGCTTGGTGTTTTCGGCCTGTAACGCTCGCGATTTTCCTTGATGTGTTGTTATTTGAGTGATGTCGTCTGCACACATAATATCTTCGTTGCCTATTCTAGTGGGAGGCGGAGTGTCACTTGTGCAGATAATATATAGGGTGGGGAAGAGGACGCTTCCCTGAGGGACTCCACTCATGAGTGGGAAGGTCTCTCCTGTGTGTTGTCCTACCCTCAGTCTAGCTGCGTCCGATCCCCAGCCTTACCTCAACGCTGGCCTCGGCGAACACCCAGCCAGGGGGGGGGGGGCGGTTGTCGAAACTTTGGATTGTAACTACAGTAGTATGGTTAATTTTGGAGACAACAGTGCTATCTATCCTGACGTTTCCATGTTGCAGTTTGTACAGTATATATTAGGTAAGAAACAGTGTGATCTATGTGGTGAACTAGTGGGCACGATTAGTGATGGTTCGGGCTTGATGTTAAGACACTAAAGGTGGTATATAGTACTCGGTTGTGTAAGTGTGTTGGTATTAATGCTCGTCATGATGATAACTTTGGAGGGTCGCTATGGACAGGTGGTGGGCGACGAGGGCCACCTGCTGCCGTCAGAGGGAGACACTGCAGGTGAGGAAAAACAAAGTGGACGTTGTTGTTATTTGTTCAGTCGCAGATAGAGAGAGAGAGAGAGATTGATTTTGATTTTGATTTTGCCGCTTGCAGCGGCTACTTTATTGTGCACCCACACTCATCCTGTGAGCGGTAGCGCAAAAGGATTACAGAGTAGGGTTTACAAAGGGTCATAATAATTAACCCCCGTTGTCAGGATATTATGGCACTGAAAGTTACACAGTATTTCATTTACATTATTTGTTTAGTTCTATACATAAAGGGTAACTTAATCACAAATGCGTGAGAACAGGCGTGTGAGGCAGTATGTCTGGCCTCACACTTTGTTATTCACATTTACGTGAGAGGTATTCAAGCACATTGCGTATTTGGTTCTGTACATGAGAATTGATATAGTTACTAAGTGCAAAAAAGTGGATACAATCTTAATATGTCGGCTATCTTGCCATTAGAGATGAAGTGTTGTGCCATTTCACACACAGTGTGCTTGGACCTGTCCTAAAAGGTTCTATCTTCACACAGTCGAGGACGTAGTGTTCAAGTGTGTGGCCATATGTGGCCACACACTTTACATTTAGTTTTGTTTACATCTGCTTGAGGAACATACTGCCAAAGGTACTTATATCCTAACCTTAATCTAGCGGTTACAACATCTTGTAATCTAGTGATCTTGTTACTTGCTCCATATACATGTTTCACTTGATACATCTCATCATGGTAACCTATGGATCAACTAGTGCCTGTTTGCACTTGTCTACTTGCGTCAAACTCATCAATAAATTTTTTCCTAATTACAGTTTTAAGGGTTCTTTTTGACAGACCCAAATTGTATTCAACGGTGTCTTTGTTAGACGCGAGTTTGGCGAGGGCATCAACTCTGTCATGTTTTATGAGGCCTATGTGAGAGGGGATCCACAACAGTTTGACCCTGACACCCCGGTCAACAAGGCACGCATATTTGTGTCCGGCTTCAGAGACAAGAGCGTGACAACCTGAGTCGAGGGTACCAAGGGCAAGTAGTGAGGATAGAGAGTCAGTGATGATGAGACTGTCAGTAACAGTGGTTTCAATGAATTTAATAGCTGTGAGTATGGGAGAGAGATGTTGTGGTAATGGTATAACTGTTATATAATAGTGGTAGTGAAGATGTTAGTGGTGATGATATTGATGGTAGCGGTGATAATGGTACTACTTTTATTTTAGGATATTTAATATTAAGGTACTGAAATGGTGGCGAAGGTGTGGCTATTGAGGGAGGCTGAGGTCACGTTAAAGTTAAATGGTGGTGATGATATCAGTGGGTATCGCATCCAGTAAATGTAGTATCTGTAACCTCCTCTTTCTCCTCCTTTTCCTCTTCCTCCTCTTCCTCCCTTCCTCATCTTCTTCCTCCTGCTTCCTCTTCCCCTCCTTATCTTCCTCCTCCTACCATTTCCTCCACCTCTCCCCCCTCCCTTTTCCCCCCTACCTTCTCCCCCTCCTCATGTTGTTGTCAGTGGTGGCCTCCGTTGTTCTAGTATCAGGTGGCTACATACTGCACACGTTACCTCACACCAGGAACCTCATCATCATCTTATTACCGGCGTTTGTTCGTTAAGTAAATGTGACCTTGTCGACTTATGATGTCTGTTCCTTCATTATTTGGGAGGGGGGGTTGAGAGGGGGAGTGGGGAGGGTGAGAGGGGGAGTGGGGAGGGTGAGAGGGGGGAGGGAGGGGGAGGGGTGAGAGGGAGGGAGGGATGTTATTATCATTGTTATGTATATTTTGTGCCCTTGTAATATTCTGTTGTATTTATGTTTGTTATTGACTTACACTTGTGGTGGAGATGTTTGTTATTGACTTACACTTGTGGTGGTGATGTTTGTTATTGACTTACACTTGTGGTGGTGATGTTTGTTATTGACTTACACTTGTGGTGGTGATGTTTGTTATTGACTTACACTTGTGGTGGTGATGTTTGTTATTGACTTACACTTGTGGTGGAGATGTTTGTTATTGACTTACACTTGTGGTGATGTTTTTTATTGACTTACACTTGTGGTGGTGATGTTTCTTATTGACTTACACTTGTGGTGGTGATGTTTCTTATTGACTTACACTTGTGGTAGTGATGTTTGTTATTGACTTACACTTGTGGTGGTGATGTGGTGGAGATGTTTGTTATTGACTTACACTTGTGGTGGAGATGTTTGTTATTGACTTACACTTGTGGTGGAGATGTTGGTTATTAACTTACACTTGTGGTGGTGATGTTTGTTATTGACTTACACTTGTGGTGGAGATGTTTCTTATTGACTTACACTTGTGGTGGTGATGTTTGTTATTGACTGACACTTGTGGTGGTGATGTTTCTTATTGACTTACACTTGTGGTGGTGATGTTTGTTATTGCCTTACACTTGTGGTGGTGATGTTTCTTATTGACTTACACTTGTGGTGGTGATGTTTGTTATTGCCTTACACTTGTGGTGGTTCTGGAGTTCATTATAAAGTGTATTAATAATATGGGGCGTCACCTTAGGTCACCTGTTCATGTTTAATAAATCTATTTTCTTTAATTTTTGTCCTTAGGTGTTTATTTTTATTTGTTTATATATTTGTTCATACATTCTATAGTATGTTAATCTCTTTATTGATGTATTTTGTTATTATTTATATCTACAGTATTTTCATATGTGTTTATTCAGATCTTGTTTTTTTTACCCCCCCAAAAAATAAATTAGTTTCGGTGGCTTCGTGATCCACAAGTCGGGTTATTGACGGACTCGGCTCTCTGTGTTGTCAGGAACCCATAACGTAGGTGTGTGAAGGTGAGATTTGTATCTGGGTGATATGACAGGTATGTGGGTGTGAGGTTTGTATCTGGGTGTTATGGCAGGTGTGTGGGGGTGAGGTTATGACAGGTGTGTGGGGGGTGAGGTTATGACAGGTGTTTGGGGGTGAGGTTATGACAGGTGTGTGTGGGTGGTGTATGTTGGTTGATTATCCATCAGGTGAAAATTTATGGTAGGTGTTATAAGGTGTTTGGATAGATGTACGAACAGGTGAGATGTGTAAACAGACGCGGTGTCAAGTGTGTGGGAGTATCAGATTACACTTTAGCTCAGGGTCATACAAAGTGGAAACATGTGCAATAACTTGCTATGCACATTTTACAACCAGATATATTGCAAAACCAAAAACCTACGGCCTTGATACAACCCGCAGCTCGTGTACCGCTCACTCAGTTGCACTATATTAGTATTATGTCAATTCACGTGCAGATTGCCACACTATCTTTATTATAGGGTTGACTGAGGGGCAAGGGTGGGGTGTGGTGGTGGCCTGGTGCTGTAACCAAAAGGATTCCTCTTACTTGTTCAGGTGTCTCGTGTGTTAGTATTGTGGTTATATATTAATCTCCTATGAGTAGGTGAGACGATGGTGGTGTTCTCACTAGCTCTTTCCTCTTTCCAGTAGGTACTAACGCTCCACACACTCAGTGACAAGTGACCAGCTTACCACACTAAGCAGTATGTTTTATCACTAAATATCGTCATCTGTTTGAAAACTATTGGTTGGTGTTCTTTCTTTTTCATTCACATCGCTGTAGCTGTTCATAGTGGTCAGTTTAATATGTGTGCGTAAGTCCGTCCCCTTTACATCAATCTCATGCTAAAACTTTTGATGATCGCGATGTTTATAAAGCCATTCCAGAATGATGACAATGATTCTGAGTAAAGCGAGGCAGGTAGACAGAAATCCAAGCAGGACCATGTGATCACTTGTGAGACTGATCCATACACACTGTAGCATTCGTTTAAGGTGTGGTAGTCAAGTAAACACAACAGGCGGTTCTCAGTTACTGCTCCTAAACCTTTTCATTGCTTTCATCAGCAACAGGATGAGAGGCAGTAGTGGATGTGTGGTGGTGGAAGGGTGGGTGGTGATGGTGAAGTGTTTGGTAGAAGGTTGGGTGGAATGGTGGTGGTAGTGGTGGGTGGGTGGTGGTGGTGGAGGAGTGTTTGGTGGAAGTTTGGGTGGAATGATGGTGGTGGAGGAGAGAACAAGGTCGACGGTGCATGGAACAGCCCGACCTGGTCACCGTTGGTCATTATCCTGGCTGTAGTCACCAGTTACAAGGCCGCGCGTCACGTCCCTCTCCTGTGACGTCTTTATAACCTTCATATATTTGCCTTCATATTGTACCCCATGCAGTATGTTGTTGTCGTAGGTTTTGGCTGTATGAGCAATTTAAGATCGTTTTTTGGGGCGCCTTGTATTAGTGGTGGTGGTTGTGGTGCAGAGGAGGGCAGGTAGCCGTGTTGATGTTATCGCTTCGCTGTACCGCCGCTTGTAAAAAAAATAGCGTTACAACACATTAATCGAACCCTGTTGTATTTGTCCGGTCGATCTTAATCCCTGGAAAAAAGTTGCCCTATAAAACGATCATGGTTTTTCTTTACACCATCGCGTGTTGGTCGCCGGTAGATGAGATGAAAAAGTGGTGTTTTTGTACTGGATGGTGGCAGAGCAATGGAGCTCACTATCCCCACCGCCACTGTCAGTACCTACGACCTTGCCTCCACCTTCCACCTCTGGCTATGAACTTGAGTGCTCAACGTATAATTTTGGGCAGTGAGAGTAAAGTGAAGGTTGACGGCGGCCACTACCTGTGACACTGGCGCTGCACTCAGCGTCTTGGTTGGCGGGTCAATGTCAGTGACGTTGTTAAACGATAATAATGAAGGCTGCATGTTGCTGTTTCTTCCGTTGTGTTGGTAGTGCACTATATTATTGAAGTATGACGTAGTCATTTTTTTTATATTTTAAAAGTATGACCTTAACATTTCACCCCTCTCCTCACTCACCACCTCTGGTAACTACAAAACATCCGTTCTCCCAACAACAGGTGATTCTGCTTCGTCACATCCCTAATGTCTGCTAAACTAAATACAATAAACGGAGTCATCAGCCGCAGCCTCCCTCTTAACACACCTCTCATCAGCCCTCCTCACCATGCCAGCACTGTGCACAACCTTCCTCACCATGCCAGCAGTGTGCACAACCTTCCTCACCATGCCAGCACTGTGCACAACCTTCCTCACCATGCCAGCAGTGTGCACAACCTTCCTCACCATGCCAGCAGTGTGCACAACCTTCCTCACCATGCCAGCAGTGTGCACAACCTTCCTCACCATGCCAGCAGTGTGCACAACCTTCCTCACCATGCCAGCACTGTGCACAACCTTCTTCACCAGGCCAGCAGTGTGCACAACCTTCCTCACCATGCCAGCACTGTGCACAACCTTCTTCACCAGGCCAGCAGTGTGCACAACCTTCCTCACCATGCCAGCACTGTGCACAGCCTTACTCACCATGCCCCAGCAGTGTGCACAACCTTCTTCACCATGCCAGCAGTGTGCACCCACTCACCATGCCCCAGCAGTGTGCACAACCTTACTCACCATGCCAGCAGTGTGCACTTACCTCCTGTGTCTCCTGGCCTGGTACTGTCGTGGTCAAAAGTTTGCTCCTCTGGTGAAACGAGTCACAGGAATGAGTCTCCAAATTGACTTACCGTGACTCATCTCTTGCGGGTGTGCTGTTTTATATCATTCGGAGTCGATGCTGCTTCATTTTGGGAGGGAGAAAACTTTTGACCCCGACTGTACCTATTATAACAATCGTTACCGTGTAATTATCCCGTCGCCTAAGACACGTCGTATATACAGGGTAAACTGCGCTGATTCCGGTTGTCATAACTGCAGCCGGTGTGAGCTGCCTGAGTCCTGACCATCCATCACCATGCGTCTCTGTCAGCATGTGTGTGCAATCAGTTTAACAAGTGTTTGCCTCACCTTCCGGTCGTCACAGCTAGAGAGAGGCTAGCGGGCGGATGTCTGGTCGTGTACTGACATATAATGTGGTGCTTCTGGATGAGGCAGCATGGAGCAACACTTGTCATTCTAGCTGGAAGAACGGTTGTAATTTAGGAATGTACTGGGTGTATCATATCCGGCCACTTTTTTTTGTTTGCTCTGTGTGTGGGGGGTGGCCAGACGAATATGAGAGCGTACACGAATACAAGATAAGAATGAAGGAAACTGCAGTAGGTCTATTGACCCATACTAGACAGGCCTGTTAACACCTAACTCTTGTCACTTATCACTTATTTGTCTGTCCAATCTATATGTGTGTGAAGTTTCCCAGCAATTTTGAGTTAATGATGGTGTTTGGTAACTTGTTCCACTCATCCACAAGTATTTCCAAACCAATGTTTACCCAATTCCCGCCCCAATCTAAATTTATCTAATTTAAAACCATTGTTACGTGTTTGATCCCGATTTGATAGTTTAATTACCGTAATTATATTACATTTATTTAATTCCATCTTCCACTTATGCGCTTCGATCTTATCGCCCTTCACTTAACGTCTCTCAAGGGAATGTAGACTCAGTTTTCTTAATATGTCTCTATATTCAAGGTTCCAAATGCCCCGGATTTACTTTGGTATCTTCCTCTGAATGTTTTCTCGGGAATCAGTATCCATTCTATAGTACGGTGATCAAAACTGAACCACTTAATCCAAGTGCTGACTAACATGCACGATAAATAGATCTGTTATTGTAGCTTAAGGTTGATTTTTTACGTGTAAGTCAACACTGTAATAGTTATTTTTTTCTTATGAGTAGCCAAGTCCCTGTCGCCTAATACCTAATATTTGTACATAAAAGATGGATTAGTATCTAAACTAATGCAACTTATATCATTCACGTAATCTTAAAAGAACTATAGTAATGCCGTTTCGTTAAATTTATTACCTCTTAAATTCAGTGATTACACATGCATTCGGCAAGTCCTTTTGTTTACTCAGAATATCATTAAAACTAAACAATGAAAAGCAGGTATAAAAAATGCAGCCAGTACCCGGTGTATACAGTAATATGGGTCAAACACCCGGCGACACAACGGGGACATTATACACATACTGTCATAGCTCACGTCCCGGCGTTCCCTCGCTTAACTTTCGCTCACAAACCAACTATTTTGAAATTAACCGCCAAGTTTGTCTCTAATTCTTATTTTTCTTCGCGCTGAAGATACAGTTCCTGCCTTGTTATGGAGGCGGAGGAAAGACATAATTAAGGTCAGATGGTAATATGAATAATAAGAGAAATAACAGTACATAGCGGGGATCGCAGCTCCGTTTTGGGCGTCGCCTTAGCGGCCCCAATTGTTGATGTTTCCTGTTAATGTAAGAAGGGCTTAAGTGCGGCTTCTGTCAGTTACGGATATATGTTTTGTGCAATTATCGTAAACAAAATTAAAGGTTATTAGCGCAGCAGTCTTTGTAAAGCGGTGCTCCGATTCATGGCCACTGGCCGGGTTATAGCTACTCAGTCATTAATAACTAAGAAAATACTTCACTGAACTACTTAGACTTTAACAGATGCCATATACGTCAAATATTAATTAAAACATAAATCATAGAGTCATTGTATAACAGCTGGAGGAAACGTGATAGGGCAGAGTGACCCCTGTGTTAACTGGGCCCATAAATAGTAGAGTGGCGGCCGACGTGTTGTGGACCCCCTCCCTCCCTCTTACACTGAAGTGGCGGCTTTCAATGTACTCCTCGCTCACCCCAATGTTACACTCGCACCTTTCAAACCGTCTCACACTGACCTCTTTCATCCGGATTCTCCTGTTGCAAACTTGCAACGATCACTCATTATATTATTTTTCTTATGATAGGTACTGAGTGGGCCCTTTAGTCTGACACACTGGCGTCCCTGAGCATTGTGTCAATATTTCCTGTATGTGGCGGTAGTGTGGAAATATTTACACGCTATTCTTGAGCAAGGCTCGTGGGGCGAACTGTCGTAAAACACTACAACAATGTTTGTAAGATAAATAGTGTGGCAGTTTTTGCCCAGGATCGAGTTGTACTCATTCAGATCATGCACTCAAGATAGGTGACCAGTAATTAAAAACGAGGCTATTTATTTCACTTAAGTCAAAATATCTTTGTATTTTTCACAGTGATGACTTGCCTCGCCGGGCACCCATCATGCTCCGGGAATGGTTGCATCACAGCCTAGCGATCAGCTGTGATTTACGAAGTCGTGGCGCACAATGGAGCCAGGTATTGTAGGGCGGGCATAAAACACTGGTTTCCAAGACCTTCTTGGGGAACAGTTGTCCTGCTGCTACTGATGCCTATTTGGTGTTGTTCATTAGTTTTCGTTAATACTCGTTTATCAACTACTTGACTTGTTACTGTCTGTGCTGCAGCTGTTGTCCAGGGTGAATTATACAGTATCGCATCGTATTATGGTGTGTAAAACGACCCGGGTCGTGTGCGAAGCAATGGTAAAACAAGTGTTGCGATTCATTCTCAATTACACAGAAGACTTATTCATATCTCCAATTTGTTTGGGCCCTTGTGCTGGCTCCCCGCCTCCGCCTCCTCCTAGGCACCCATACAAGGTCAGGGCTGGACCTAAAATATAAAACGCTGCCTAGGATTCGGGAGGAGATGTGACCGTGATACCCCACAAAGAGAACGACATACATTAGAGGTGTCACAGCAGCCCTGTGAACGTAGGAGCTCACAAGTACCCCGTTTTAGTGTAGTGGCCAGTGTGTTGGTGCCTTATAACTCTTTCTCTTTATTATTTTTATCCTTAGAGGAATATAGACTCGAAAAGAGACACATTTATAGGAGAATAGACTTCGTCCTTACGTTTGTCCGCACACGTAGGGATATTAGACCCCTGTGTGAAGACTACTACCATCTTATTACATTATGAAAATATTCATATTGGTCGAAATTTCGTAATTTTTACGTATTATATTAGTCAGTGTGTGTGTGTGTGTGTGTGTGTGTGTGTGTGTGTGTGTGTACATCTAATAATAAATATAAAACATAAACATTGGTAATCATATTTTACAGTGGTATATTAATGCATAGAAAATTTAGGTCTGTGAACAATGTCAGTCAACTCGGTGCATGTTTGTTTGTTTTTAGTTCACAGTAAAAGACAATAGTTGGGCGCCCGTCAAAATTCGTCTAAGAAATCGTCGTCTGTATACTAGTACCAGAACTCGTGTGTAGGAACTGTGCCACCAAAGATTTTTTTTTAATTGTTAACTCTAATTGACAACATGAAACAAGGTGAGAGGGTTAATGACAGGGTCGTGCTGGGAGTGAATGAGGCAGGCAGTAAGGTGCCTCGCGGGTCACTTATGAAAAATACCGACAAATGACGTAAGATTTAGAGTTAAGTGGAGCACGCTGGCAGTGTGTGGCGAAACGCTTATAACGTGTAGTAATGAGGGCGTGTTGGGGCGAGGGGGCCACGGGGGTCAGTAGTAAACCACGACTAGTAATGTTTGTCGTGTGATCCTGCCACCACAAGAGTTTTACTGTAGAGATATAACCTTTGTTTGGGCAGCCCAAGTCCTCCCTTATGCTACGTTGTCTACATCTCTACGACGATCTTGAATTATTTTCTGTCATCTTAACTGTAATATATTTTTTCTCGTAAACCAGCAGTTATGCTGGTGTTAGTTCTGTCTTGCGCCCAACATGTCCTTATTCTGGTGGTAGTGTACCTCTCCTTACCTGCCTTTATGGCCACACTACAACTTTCTCCCCCACCACCGCAGGTTGCCATTGTCAAAAATCACCTGGAAAGAAGCTCAATGTCAGCCACATTGTTGGTCACCCATCAGAGGCAGGAACTTGGCTAGGGAACGTAGAATCATGTTCTCATGGTGGTTAAGTTTCTGCAATGGGCTGGTTGATGGCTGGAGCTGGAGCCAGTGATATGACGTGAAACGGATGCGACCATTAGGTGGTCGGCGCCATTGGTCTTAGAGCTGCTGGTGGTCGGCCCTAAAGGTGGCCGTACCTTATGATTGTCTCACCTGATAGTGCTCGTATGTGATGGTGATCTGATCTGAGAGGGCTGTACCAGCAGGTAGTTAGGCCTGGGGTTGGATGAACTTAACCATGTCCGCCTTGAAAGTAAACCGTTTTTCAGAATGGTGATACGGGATGGGGAAGGGAAGGTAGTATAGCAAAGTTAGAACCTAAGTATGACTGGACCTTGGACCTTGGGATGTGAGAACTAGGGGTGGCGAGGCCCTGGGCTGTGAGCCCTTCGCGGTGGAGATGGGGCGTGACGGAAGTGTGACTGGGGCCGCCCACCTCTGTTAATGCTCATGTGTCACACTGCTGGACCTGGAGACCCGTGATAACGAGTCTTGTTCACCTCTAGCGACAGTGAAGATATATATTTTCATCCTTTACACCGTCTTGCACAATCTTGGTGGGTAGCAACCCTCAGGCAAGATGGCTTAGTTTAGTGCACTACCATGCCTTTGGCCACCTGTGTGTACGTCAACCCTGCCTGTGGCCACCTGTGTGTACGTCAACCCTGCCTGGGACCACCTGTGTGTACGTCAACCCTGCCTGGGACCACCTGTGTGTACGTCAACCCTGCCTGTGGCCACGTGTGTGTGCGTCAGCCCTGCCTGGGACCACCTGTGTGTACGTCAACCCTGCCTGGGACCACCTGTGTGTACGCCAACCCTGCCTGGGACCACCTGTGTGTACGTCAACCCTGCCTGGGACCACCTGTGTGTACGTCAACCCTGCCTATGACCACTTTTTTATTTTTTTATTTTTTTTTTTTACAGAGAATAGCCCATCCGAGCACAGGTCATCGACCCACAACGGGGCCTGGGGGTTAAAAAAATAAGAGTAAAAAAAAAAATAAAAATAAAAAGATTATTATAATCTACACCACGAAGATGCCGGAAAACAAGCTTTTTAAAGTGAGACAGATTGTTTGAGTATGGAAACAGAATAAGGCAGAGCATTTCACAGTTTGGCTGTGTGAGGAAAGAAGGATGTACTACAACTGGTTATTCTAGTGTGACCGACATCCACAGAGAAACTGTGGGCACCGCGGGGAAAACGAGTGTTATGAGCCCACGGCCTTGCCGGCGGTACACAGGATGGCAAATCCACCGAACATTGCCTGTTAAAGTACCTGTAAAAGGGAGAGAGAGAAGTAACATTGCGGCGAAGAGAAAGGGAAGAGAGATTATCAATTAAAGGAGGAGAGTCAATAAGACGAAATGCCTTTGATTCCATCCTATCTAATAGTTGGACAGAAGAAGAGCCACCCCAGATATGAGAGCAGTACTCCAAGTTAGGACGAATGAATCCCTTATATACCTGAAGCAACTGCTGCTCAGGAGTGAAGTAGCTACGGCATCTGTACAGCATTTCCAGCTTTCGGGAGGCAGCTTTAGCAATGTTGTGGATGTGTGGCTTCCATGACATATTAAAGGAAATGGTGAGGCCTAGCATATCTATTTTAGATCTTGGTAGAATGATAGCGTCCTGAAATGTGAATGGTAGGAGATCATCTAATTTGGAAAGTGTAATTGGTAAATACTGAGTTTTATTACTATTGAATTTAACCAAGTTTCTACCTCCCAATTCGGAGATCCTGCACAGATCCACATTGATAGATGTAATGATATCAGCTCTGGAACCAGATCTAGTTTGAGAATTAGAGGGAAGGGAAAAATGTGAAGAAGAGTGAAGAGTAGAAATATCAGCATAAGAATGGATATAATTAGTCGTAGTGTGAAGTAAATCATTGATAAAAAGAAGGAACAGAGGAGGTGAAAGAACAGAACCCTATGGGAAACCACTATTGGTAGGGAAAGAGCGAGAGATCCATCCCTCGACAACAACTGCCATAGATCGGCTCTCAAGGAAGCTAGAAATTAAATTAGAGAACAAAGTGGGGGAGAGAAACCACAAGAGGGAAGTTTAGAAAGCAAAGACCCTGCCCTTGACCACCTAGGTGTACGTCAACCCTGCCCTTGATCACATGTGTGTACGTCAACCCTGCCCTTGATCACATGTGTGTACGTCAACCCTGCCCTTGATCACATGTGTGTACGTCAACCCAGCCCTTGACCACATGTGTGTACGTCAACCCTGCCCTTGATCACATGTGTGTACGTCATCCCTGCCCTTGATCACATGTGTGTACGTCAACCCTGCCCTTGACCACATGTGTGTACGTCAGCGAAGGACCCTGCCTGTGACCAGTGTGGTTAAGGAGCCAAGCCGCCACTCCTCACTCACCCCGGCCATTGTAGCATCTGTGAAGGTCAAAGAGGCCTATTATCCGTATTGTCACACATGTGTTGGTCTGATGCACCGAGTTTGGCCTTTAATGTCTTATGGCGGATTTCACGAGCTAATGTTCTTACCATAACTAATGTGGGACACCTCGACGACCTTCAACATTTACTCTCTTTTTTTTTCCTCAATGATTCATCTCAAAATTTCTTATTGCTTGAACCCATTAATTTTTTTACGAGTTTCGTCATCAGAATCGACAGTGTAGGTTAATATCTTAGCCAGCCAGAAACTTAGTGATCAGCGGCTAGACACTACCAACACTAGGGTAAATTTTCCTTCTCTTCAACACGACGTCTCGAGTTAGATTAATTATTGAACCTTAGGAGTACAATGCATACTAAAACGTACTTAAAAAGGAATAAGAAATGTTGTATCGTCAAAAATAAATCTTCTTTGTGTTGTGCTCAGAGTCTTGCACAGTTATTGAAGCTGTTGTTAGTAATACTGTTATTAGTATTCATGTTGACAAACGGACTGCTGCAGACAGTATTGTGGTATGGGGCGTTGTTTTAGAACGCGCGTGTATGTATGTATGTATGTATGTATGTATGTATGTATGTATGTATGTATGTATGTATGTATGTATGTATGTATATGTATGTATGTATGTATGTATGTATGTATGTATGTATGTATGTATGTATATGTATGTATGTATGTATGTATGTAAATACCTTTCTCGTATACTGTATGTATGTTTTTATTGTATTCACGGAGGCTGGTAATATTACACACCTTAACTCTTCACACACACACACACACACCTTCCCACGTCCATCCAGTTATCACTTCCCATATAGTTACTTCCTGATTGTTTTTATGACGAATATCTCTCTCTCTCTCTCTCTCTCTCTCTCTCTCTCTCTCTCTCTCTCTCTCTCTCTCTCTCTCTCTCTCCTCTGCGCACTTGTTTCAGACTTTTCTTTAGTCTTCTTATTCTTCCTATCTCTTTATCAATCTTCCTGCTGTCCTTCATTTGTTGTCATTTTTTTTCTTTATCTTTCATTCATCTTCATTTCCTTGTCCTTTGTTTAGTGTTGTGTTTGTGACCTCGTTCTGCAGTCTTTGTCTATGTCTGTCTGTCTCTTAATTTTTCTTTATGTCTATTTGTCTATATGATAATTATTTGTCTGTCTTTGTATGTCTGTCTGTTTTTCTATTTCTATGTCTGACTGTTGTTGGTCCACCTGTCTATTTGTCTGTGGGATTATTTGTCTGTCTGTCTGTGTGTGTGTGTGTTGGTCCGTCACGCTTAGGGGTCAGGAGTGTGAAGGAGACGAGAGAAATGCCACAGAAAAAGATATACGTGTCATTTCACCACAATTTCTTTATTCTTATATTTTTTTTTTCATGTGTGATAATAATGTCGTGCAGACCTTTCACCTCCCGTTAATTGTGTTACTTTACTGTTGATATCTTCTGTTTGATGTATCGGTCTTACTGTTGATGTCTCCCATTTAAAACAGTATAATTATTATTATTTACTGTTTGTGACTTGCCTTTTCTAGCATAACGAAATATTTGGAAACTGTTTATATATAATACCAATATTAGGTTAGTGAAAGCTTCTACTGGAGAACAAAAGAGGCATAAAAAGCATCGTACGGCGTGAAGGTCGACCTGGCTGGTGTAATGCATCGACCGTGACGAGGGGGCCTCAAACTCCATCCTCTGACACCACCACCACTAGGAAGAGAAGGACGCCTATCCCTTACCTCTCCCTCTATCCTTTATTATGTTACTGTGTGTTCGGCCTCGTCGGTTCTCGTCCTCATAGCGGTGTTTAAGTGGGACAATACACGATGGTATAATTTGCTTGGTAAAAGTTTGTGAAATAGAATAAAGGGACTTGTAATGTAGAGTGGCGAAGGACATTTTTGCTACAGAGGACATTAAGGGAATAATTCTCCCATATATACATTCTCCTCGTTAATGCTTGAGATGTATAACGAATAAAATGTAACGTTGTTTTATGTGTCTACGTCATTTTGAGATTGGTGGTCCTTATAATAGACACTTTTTTTTTTTAGGGAAAGGAGGGGTGAAAGAAGATTAGAGGTGGGGGGAGGAAGTTATAGTTCGGAAATTGAAGAAATTTAGGAGGAGGTAAGAGAGGGCGGGCTGTCCGCCTAGCTAAGCTAATAGTGTGTTCGGGTTGTGTCATGGGTTAGTTATTGTCTGTCGGTATAGGCACTAGACATCCTACCCTGTCCCATATATGGGTGTTTTGAGGGCCTTATTTTATATTCCGCCGACCTTACTGGCGGATGCTGGTCTAGGGAGGTTGTCTATTGCCTGGCCGTGTAGATCGGGGGTAGTAATGGACCTTTTGAGATTTCGTAACTTTTTGGGAACCATGTATGGTTGTTGTCGTTATCTGGTGGGAGTCTTTGAAGGAGTTCTTGCTCTGGTCGTTCTATCTTTTGCCAGATTCTGCTGGCCAGGGTGTGCAGCTGCTGGTTGATGGGTTTTATTCTCAGGTCTCTATGTATCTCGGCTGTGGTTTCACCTTCAGCAAGCTTCAGCGTGTGCCCCCCACCCCGCCTCTCTCTCTCTCTCTCTCTCTCTCTCTCTCTCTACAGGGATTGAAGGCAGTGAAGCATTACAGTGGATGTGGATGCGTTAGGTTAGCTTTAGGTAGGTTAGGTTATTGTTAGGTAGGTAGGTTGCATTTCGTAGGTTAGGTAGGTAGGTTGCATTAGGTAGGTTAGTTTAGTATTAGGTAGATTAGGTTGCATTAGGTTAGCTGCTGTTAGCACAACTTTACCATTAAGTAGGCTTGGTTACATTAGGTTAGCGTTAGATTAACGTTAGGTTACGTTAGGGTGGTTAATTTTAAGGTGATCCTTATAATTGCCTTAGATCATGATAATCCTTCTTATTGGTATAAAGTTTTAGCAAAGACAGGGAGTGGTGTGCGAGCTGTACCGTAGTGATGTAAAAGAAGTGTAGCAAAGACAAGGAGTGGTGTGTGAGCTGTACCGTAGTGATGTAAAAGGAGTGTAGCAAAGACAGGGAGTGGTGTGTGAGCTGTACCGTAGTGATGTAAAGGAGTGTAGCAAAGACAAGGAGCGGTGTGTGAGCTGTACCGTAGTGATGTAAAGGAGTGTAGCAAAGAGACAGAGGTGGTGTGTAGAAGCTGTACCGTAGTGATGTAAAAGAGTGCAGCAAAGACAAGGAGTGGTGTGTGAGCTGTACCGTAGTGATGTAAGGAGTGTAGCAAAGACAAGGGTGGTGTGTGAGCTGTACCGTAGTGATGTAAAAGGAGTGTAGCAAAGACAAGGAGTGGTGTGTGAGCTGTACCGTAGTGATGTAAAAGAGTGCAGCAAAGACAAGGAGTGGTGTGTGAGCTGTACCGTAGTGATGTAAAGGAGTGTAGCAAAGACAAGGTGGTGTGTAAGCTGTACCGTAGTGATGTAAAAGAGTGCAGCAAGACAAGAGGTGGTGTGTGAGCTGTACCGTAGTGATGTAAAAGGAGTGTAGCAAAGACAAGGAGTGGTGTGTGAGCTGTACCGTAGTGAAGGAGTGTTGTGGGACTTGTGTGTCACTTTCAAATCCTAGAATCATCGTAAACACTATTTTAGTCGTGTTCACTGTGTGGGTTAAGGTTATTTTGCATCTCTTACACACACACACACACACACACACCACACACACACACACACACAGTACACCTTCCTTGTCACATGCACTCCTTAGGATTGGGTCTCAGCTCTCTCGTACGCACACACCCTCGGATAAACGGTCCCATCATCAGGCAGGGGTCTATTACTGGGTTTCTATTACTATTACTATTAATTTTGCTTTATTATATTACTATTATTATTACTTTAGTTGCCATCTATTACTCTTACTATATTACTTTTGGTTCACGAATTATACACGATCAACACAGCCGGTCACCACACTTGGAGCTATGGTTACCGGATAGTATTTTCTTGCATAATCAATAGTTTGTTCCTATTTTATCTACTAGTATTTTCCTATTTATCTACTAGTATGTTCTATTTTATCTACATTTTGCGGTAATATAATCCTGTGAGTAATGAAATAATACAGATATGCAGGGATTTTTGGTGTGTTACAGATAAACAATAATTACGAGAAATTTTTCCACAACCTAAGAGGTAAAGAAGTGTGTCTGTAATAGAAAATGAATAGACTATTACATACTACTTTGCCTTCTATTACTATTACAGCAAAAATGTGATATATTACTGTTACTATACCATTATTTAAAACCTCCTAATAGTCTGTTACTATTACCCCATGTCTGAGGGCAAACAAAGCCAGTCTCTGGGTATACCCAACACACACACACACACACACACACACACACACAACACACACACACACACACACACATACACACACACACGTTAACCTCGACCTCGGAAAGTAGAGCAGAACCAGGTGACCGTGTGGTTCACCAGGAAGGAATAAAGACCGTCTTCCTTCATCAAGGTCTAGACCGGAGATACGCCTGGGGGTGGTGGGGAGGGTGTGGGTGGTGGGGAGGAGGGTGGGTGGTGGGGAGGGTGTGGGTGGTGGGGAGGAGGTGTGGGTGGTGGGGGGAGAGGGCGTGGGTGGTGGGGAGATGGGCGTCGTTGGTGATGGGCGTGGGTGGTGGAGGAGAGGGACGTGGGTGTGGTGGAGGGTGGGGGCGTGGGTGGTGGATGAGGAGGAATATGGGTGGTGGGGAGATGGGCGTGGGTGGTGAAGATAGGCGTGGGTGGTGGGAGGGGTGGTGGGGATATGGACGTGGGTGGTGGACGGAAGGGACGTGGGTGGTGGAGTAGAGGCGCATGGGTGGTTGGGAGATTGGCGCTGGCGGTGGAGGAGGGTGGTGCGGGGATGGGCGTGGGTGGTGGAGATGGGTGTGGGTGGTGGAGATGGGCGTGGGTGTTGGAGATGGGCGTGGGTGCTGGAGGAGAGAGGGTGGTGCGGGAGATGGGCGTGGGTGGTGGACGAGAGAGACGTGGGTGGTGGAGGAGGAGGGGGCGTGGCAGAATGATGATGACATATACAGTAAAGAATTAGAGGCAGGTTTGTGTGTGGTGAAGGATGGCCCGGTGGTGACAAGAAGGAGGCGGCCTGTAAAGAGCAGTTGAGCCTTTGGGGACGATGGACAGATAAGACAAGACGTTACTAGAGGACTTCAGGGATGCGCTGGTAAACATATTTGTAGAAGTAATTGTAGACTAAATCGGTGAGGGGAGTCATACCTCGCGTCAGGGGGCGGGCGTAGTGGGCCGAGGTGGATGACCTGTGTTGACACGGGGACATCACCACTCCCTTATAAGGTGTTGTCAAGGCTACTGGAGGACAGTAAACGAGTTACGTCATGACCAAGATAACCGTGTTTCATGCTCTCATTAGACAGTAAGTAATACACTATTATTTTTGTCGCAAAAACTCTTAAGATCCGTAATTTTTTTATGATGTGATTGGAGGTAATTATTGGGCGCCAGAACAAGTGCGGCTCTGCGGTGCTCTGATGGGATATTATCAGGGTTAATTGTGGTTCTGATTGACAATCTTCTGATAGGATAGTTTTATTTGTAATTAATAGCGTTATTAACATTCTTCTACCGAGGGAAGGGTGGTAGTTTGATGTTCTTGTTACCTGATTGGCCGTGTGTGTGTGTGTGTGTGTGTGTGTGTGTGTGTAGGTAGGGATGGGGTAGGGAAGGTCGTGTTAGTGCCTTGCGTGGCGATGAGTGTGGGGCGTCTGTTCGGCGCTATTTGTGAGGACTTCTTTGTGGTATTGTGTGTGTAAGAGTTGGTGAGTCAGGGGTCTCTGAGGGAGGAGGTAGAGGACCGAAGTCGTCAGAGCAGTAGGTCGGTGTGTTTGTCCTGGTCACTACTGGGGTAATCTGCCTAGAACCTGGCCTTTGTTGGGCGCGGGTGGTGTGTATTTACAGCTTCCAGTCGTTATCTTGGCCAAATTCATTATTTTTCTCAGATGGCAAAAAAGTAAAATACAGGCCCTCTGTGTGGGCATGACATTAGGTGATTGGTTGTTGTTCCCCACGATGTTTTAAGTTCGACTTAGCAATCTGTTTGGTTGGTTTAGGTTGGTGCGTCCTGAAAAGGCCAGCGGATGCTGTGGTGGAGGAGCAGTCAGCGTACAAAACATCATGCCACGTAAAAATGTATTCTCGTCTTGTGGCTGTCGGGACTTTTTCTTCTTAGTGGCTATCATTGTTTTTACTTAAGGCATTCTGTTTATCTATAATCCTTTTAAGCTGTATTTATTTTAGTCTGAAGTTTGATCCTTTTGTGTTAATTTTATTGTTTTTGGCTATCGGGCTGAAGGAGAAAAGGTTTAGAAAATTAAATTGATCTCTCCAAAACACTTCCCATGTACTGTACCTCTTACCTGTACTTGTTTACATACTAGATAATAATAAATGATACGTAAGCTAAAGTGGTGGTCCTTACTAAAACATGAGTTTGTGTTAATATTACAAGTTAACATACCACGTCGCGTTTAACATTATAGAGTCAATCTTACACGTCTGCCGAACACATTTGAAAATATTTGGACTTAATTCTTGATTTTATCGCTTATTTCCCGGTGACAGGTGACAAGATTGGTGTGTGTGTGTGTGTGTGTGTGTGTGTGTGTGTGTGTGAGGCCAGACAGGTGTTGTGACAGTGGTGATGGTGGTGACCGGCCCCTACCCTTCCCACCTCTCCTCCTCTAGACTCCCTTCCTCGGTTCCTCATTCATCCCGCCACCAAATTTGCATATGAAGAGATAAACTGTGGCAAGCGGCGCCTTCGTCTGATTGGGTCGACCTTCTTTGTGCTCGTTGGGGTCGTTTGTCTCTTTGTCTTGGTTGTGTGAGGTCCGTGCACTAGCTGGTTCTTTGTCGTGGTTTGGTGATGTTAGCTGTGAGGGTTTTTTCGGTTTTTCTTTTGTTTGTTTGCAACGTTTCTTAAGCTTCTGGCAATGTTTGTTATTTTCTGTGACATTTGTTGAGTTTCTTTGCAAATTTTATTTTTTGCTACGTTATTTCATAGTTTGTTAAGCTAATTTACAATGTGGATTAAATAAATTTGTTTGCAATATTTGTTAATTTACGTAGTTGCAAAATTTGTCAAGTTATTTTAGAACGTATTACGCTTCCTTGCAGTGTTTAAGTTTAGTTGCAACATGCTTAAGTCAAATAGCATCGTCTGTTATTATTTTTACAATATTAGTTAGATATCTTTTTATCGTTTGTGAAATTGCTTTGCAACATTTGTGAATTTTCTTTGCCGTATTTGTCAACTTTTTGCAACATATTTTTAATTTTCTTGACAACATTTGTCATTTTCTCTTGCAACATTTGTTAAGCATCTTTTAACACATTGGTTGAGCGCTGTTGCTGGTGGTGTTTGTAGCTGTGTGTTTCCGGTATTGTTATAACCTCTGGTAATTTTTCCTCATCCCAACTGAATCTAAGTGACCTTTAGTAATCTCTGGTAGGTCTTTTAACCCCCGGTACTTCCTTGTAACCCTTAGTGATCTCTAATAACCCCTGGTGAAGTGTGATACTTCCTAGAACAAACTGATGACATCCGTTGCAAGTTTATTTGGATCCCGTCACATATATGAATAACTGCCTGTGACACTGTTGTTTGGCTTGCCGCGCAACGAGAAGCATTCGACGAACATTGGACACACCTGAAACAACTACGCCACTATGACGCTGTAACCGGTGATGACAACTGCCACTACAAGAGTATCAATCTCTGACTCAATCCCAACAGATTGTTTACATGAGACTGCGCCTAGGGTACAGGTATAGTAGCTAAAACAACTATCTGTGCAGGTGGGGGTCGATATGCTCCGAAATTTTACATGTGACCAGTGACAGCCCTCATATACCAAAATTTATCGTCCATGGTCTCATATTGTTTCCCACAAAGTATGCACAGATAGTTGTTTTAGCTATACCTATGGGATTACATTGGCAACCCTGAGCCTGGCCGCACTGTTTGTGAACTTTGTGGTCATCCCGACCCTCACTGCATCCTCACTTGCCCTATGACCTCCTACAGGTCCCCAGCAGTTACCAACACCTCGTCCTTCCCTGACCAGATATCCCTCCTCCTAGAGACAGGTCTGGCACGTGACATTATTTGGGACCTGCCAACTATGTCAACTAACATAATACTGATAGCTCTGTCCTCTTGTTCCACCTTAATACAACCCAAGTTGTACTGCTTCCTTCCCCTTATCATATTTATGTTTATCAATTCCACTGTAAAGTATGTATATAGTTATAATATAAATGTAAACAAAATAACAATTATAATATTGAAGTGATAACCGTGGTAACATTCTGATATGTTCTTATTACCACCATGCTATGTGTACTATTCCAGATGATACTAAATGTTACATAATACTTCTTTGAGATAAATGTACAGTATATATGAGGTGCCTTTAAGAGAGCCCAGGATCGCAACTGGCTTAGCCAAGTTAATATTCGGATTTTTAATCGACTCGGTATCTGTTCTTCTGGCTAAATAAACTGTTTCAGTATCAGATGAATTGTGAGGAATTCCCCAACTCTCATTATCCTGTCACTTTATGTAACTTGCTGACAAAATCCATGACCCTTCAGGCATTTACGCCCTTAATACACGCGTTCCGAAGGAGCTGTAAACGCTTTTGCGCTTCGCCTTGCACAGGATGTAAGGGGGTGTCACCAGTAAAACTACCCTCCCTCGCGGTGCAAATTGTAAATTGTTGGTGAACCATAGTAAACTTGGCAAGTCTTTCTGCGGGAGAGGTAGCAGTAAAAGATGACCAAGAGTGACCTTCAGCACGTCTTGGTGACCTCTGGTGACCCCATTTACCTTATGACTGCTGGATAGATGTGGTTGGTGAGCGGTGAACATCATTAACCTCGGGTATCTCCTGGTGATCATGGGAATCTTCAGTGAACTCACTTAACTTCTGGTGAACTCTAGTGAGGTGATGAGGGCTGGTGACCTCTTATAACTATTGAGGGTGTGAATGATGCAGATGACTACAGTGACCTCCCCCAACTCCTCTTTGTGAGGCTGGTGGTACCTAGGGAGGGCGGAGGTGGTTCAGGTGACCCCCAGCAGGCCAGGTCTTCATCAGGGGCGGCCACCAGCTGGGTCGCCCGCTCGGTAATGAACCCTGGCCGAGCACCACACAAACCCCTCGTTACTGCTTCATTATCCTGCGCGACACTCGTTAGTCAGTAGGGGAGAAGAAGAGCGAAACTCAGGAGGGCCACCAGTCTCTTAATGAGTGAGTGAGGAGGGGCGGTATCTCCATCAAGCGCTGCGGTCACCTGACAGAGTGGCGGAGGGAGGAGAGTGATGGTAGGGTAGGGGCTTCTGTGTTGGTGCCCTGTGTTGTTTATCTTCCGTGAAATAGATTAATTTTTGCTCTTGCAGGTTAGTTAGGAAGACACCGCGTTTGTTTACCTCTGTAAGTCGTGGCCGGTGGTGCACCTACAGTACTTGTTGCCTGCCTACAGCTTTTGTTGTGGATGTTGTCAGCGTAGCTCTAACGCGTACTGCTCAGTGTTCTTTATTTTTCGTCTCTTCATATTGAGGTCGTTCATTAGATTTTCTGACCGCTCTCATGACTATAACATTTGACAAAAGGTGTTCTTGGGGTGGGCTGGGAGACGTGTCACATGGCCGTGAGAGGTGATCACTGTTATCAGGGAGGGGTACAGGCTGATGTTAGTGATGTATATTGATCAAGTAGGAAGATTGTATTCCTGCTGTCGGTCCATTGTTTTGGTGAATGTGATTATGCATGAGGATTGACGCCATTCGATGTACTTCATGTTAAGAATACATGAAACTGAGTAGCGGAGAAGACAGAGAACCAGGAGTCGATTCATGGTAGACGGCCGTCAGGCAGTAGTACACGTCGCCACAACGGTCAGGGTCCTGGAGGAGCAACACTGGTGGTGATTTTAGTTTTCCTCTTATGGGAAAATTAACCCTGGATGTTGTGTTTAGTGCGAGGCTGAGTTATTGATGATGTTTATTAGAACCTAAATCACTCTATAAATGTTAACGTTAGTAAAGAGAACAGAGGCAACTGGCTTGTTATACCGAGTAAAAAGAAACTCATTGTCAGTTACATAAGATGACAACTCCAACTCCAAGCGTCGACCACCTGTTTATGTTCGAGAGCTGGTGTGGATGCACTCACTCATACATTGTGAGTCAACACAAACCTGTTGATAATATATATATATATATATATATATATATATATATATATATATATATATATATATATATATATATAATTTTTTTTTTTTTGAAATGTGTTTAAATTACAAGACCGAATTGCAAACAGGCCAAAACCCGTTAGTTTTACAAAATGACCTTAAATGTTCGGCCATTTTGCGTACAATCAAGAATATCAGTTAATTGGCAAAATGATAGCTAGTCTTATTGGTCAATTTGCCATTCGCTGCTGCCTCGTGATTGGCTGATCCACAGTGGTGTGAGGTATCCGGTCAGAGAATAAACGGGCTTATTAAGACAAAATTACCTGATATATTATATTACAGTATGTCAAATTTACCTTAAAGATAAGTTCAAATTACTTGGATGATAAGTAAAAAATTCCTTAATAACATTACTTTATTTTATTTATATTAACTTGATGGTGATAATATTTGTCAGCCTCCGTAACCTTAATATTTAATCCAAGTGACGTTGTGAATCATGTTTGGTCTAACAACTAAAGGAAGGTTGTCTCCTCTCCGACGGATGAATGATAAATTAACAAATAAAAGAATGAGAAAGAATAACACAAGTAATCCAGAGGAGGAGGAAGAACACCTGATAAAATGTGTGGTGCTGTGGGTGGGGGTGTGTGTGGTGTGTGTGGGGTGCTGTGTAGGTGAGGGTGTGGTGCTGTGTGGGTGTGTGGTGCTGTGTGGGTGAGGGTGTGTGGTGCTGTGTGGGTGAGTGTGTGGTGCTGTGTGGGTGGGGGTGTGGTGCTGTGTGGGTGGGTGTGTGGTGCTGTGTGGGTGGTGTGGTGCTGTGTGGGTGGTGTGTGGTGCTGTGTGGGTGAGGGGTGTGGTGCTGTGTAGGTGAGGGTGTGTGCTGTGTGGGTGAGGGTGTGGTGCTGTGTAGGTGAAGGTGTGGTGCATGTAGGTGGGGTGTGGTGCTGTGTGGGTGGGGTGTGTGTGCTGTGTAGGTGGGGGGTGTGGTGCTGTGTGGGGTGGGGTGTGTGGTGCTGTGTGGGTGGGGGGTGTGTGTGCTGTGTGGGTGGGGGTGTGTGTGTGTGGGGTGGGGTGTGTGGGGTGTGGTGTGGTGGGGGGTGTGGTGTGGGTGGGGTGTGCTGTGTGGGTGGGTTGTGGTGCTGTGTGGGTGGGGGTTGCTGTGTGGATGGGGGTGCTGTGTGGGTGGGGTGTGTGGTGCTGTGTGGGTGTGGTGTGTGGGTGTGGTGTGGGTGGGGTGTGGTGCTGTGTGGGTGGGTGTGTGTGCTGTGTGGGTGAGTTGGGGTGGTGTGTGGTGCTGTGTGGGGTGAGGTGTGGTGCTGTGGGGTGGGGTGTGGTGCTGTGTGGGTGGGGTGTGTGTGTGGGTGGGGGTGGTGCTGTGTGGGTGTTGTGCTGTGGGTGGGGTGTGTGGTGCTGTGTGGGTGGGGGTGTGTTGCTGTGTAGGTGGTGTGGTGCTGTGTGGGGTGGGGTGTGTGGTGCTGTGTGGGTGGGGGTGTGTGCTGTGTGGGGTGAGGGTGTGGTGCTGTGGGTGGGGTGTGTTGCTGTGTGGGGTGGGGGTGTGGTGCTGTGTAGGTGAGGTGTGTGGTGCTGTGGGTGAGGGTGTGGTGCTGTGTGGGTGGGGTGTGGTGCTGTGTGGGTGGTGTGTGGTGCTGTGTGGGAGGGTGTGGTGCTGTGTGGGTGGGGGTGTGGTGCTGTGTGGGTGGGGGGTGTGGTGCTGTGTGGGTGGGGGGTGGTGCTGTGTGTAGGTGGGGTGTGGTGCTGTGTAGGTGGGGGTGTGGTGCTGTGTAGGTGAGGGTGTGGTGCTGTGTGGGTGGTGTGGTGCTGTGTGGGTGAAGGTGTGGTGCTGTGTGGGTGGGGTGTGTTGCTGTGTGGGTGGGGGTGTGGTGCTGTGTAGGTGGGGGTGTGGTGCTGTGTGTGGGGTGGGGTGTGGTGCTGTGTGGGTGGGGTGTGTTGCTGTGTGGGTGAGGGTGTGGTGCTGTGTGGGTGAGGTGTGGTGCTGTGTGGGGTGAGGGTGTGGTGCTGTGTGGGTGAAAGGTGTGGTGCTGTGTGTGGGTGGGGGTGTGTTGTGTGTGGGTGGGGTGTTGCTGTGTAGGTGAGGTGTGGTGCTGTGTAGGTGAGGTGTGGTGCTGTGTAGGTGAGGTGTGGTGCTGTGTAGGTGGGGGTGTGTTTGTGTAGGTGGGGTGTGGTGCTGTGTGGGGTGAGGGTGTGGTGCTGTGTGGGTGGGGGTGTGGTGCTGTGTGGTGAGGGTGTGGTGCTGTGTGGAGTGAGGGGTGTGGTGCTGTGTGGGTGGGGTGTGTGTTGCTGTGTAGGTGAGGGTGTGTGGTGCTGTGTGGGTGGGGGTGTGGTGCTGTGTGGGTGGGGTGTGGTGCTGTGTAGGTGTGGTCTGTGAGGTGAGGGTGTGTGGTGCTGTGTGGGTGAGGGTGTGCTGTGTAGGTGGGGGTGTGGTGCTGCGTGTAGGTGAGGGGTGTGTAGGTGGGTGTGTGGTGCTGTGTAGGTGAGGTGTGGTGCTGTGTGGTGAGGTGTGTGGTGCTGTGTGGGTGGGGGTGTGGTGCTGTGTGGGTGGGGGTGTGGTGCTGTGTGGGTGAGGTGTGGTGCTGTGTGGGTGGGGGTGTGGTGCTGTGGGTGGGGTGTGGTGCTGTGTAGGTGGGGTGTGGTGCTGTGTGTAGGTGAGGGGTGTGGTGCTGTGTGGGTGGGGGTGTGTGTGCTGTGTGGGTGAGGGGTGTGGTGCTGTGTGGGTGGGGCGGTGTGTGTAGGTGAGGTGTGGTGCTGTGTGGGGTGGGTGTGTGGTGCTGTGTAGGGTGAGGGTGTGGTGCTGTGTAGGTGGGGGTGTGGTGCTGTGTGGGGTGGGGGTGTGGTGCTGTGTGGGTGAGGGTGTGGTGCTGTGTAGGTGGGGTGTGGTGCTGTGGGTGGGGTGTGGTGCTGTGGGGTGGGGGTGTGGTGCTGTGTGGGTGGGGTGTGTTGCTGTGTGGGTGGGTGTGTGGTGCTGTGTGTGGGTGAGGGTGTGGTGCTGTGTGTAGGTGAGGGTGTGGTGCTGTGTGGGTGGGGTGTGGTGCTGTGTGGGTGGGGGTGTGGTGCTGTGGGTGGGGTGTGTGGGTGGGGTGTGGGTGCTGTGTGGGTGGGGTGTGTGCTGTGTGGGTGGGGGTGTGGTGCTGTGTAGGTGAAGGTGTGGTGCTGTGTAGGTGGGGGGTGTGGTGCTGTGTAGGTGAGGTGTGGTGCTGTGTAGGTGGGGGTGTGTGGTGCTGTGGGTGGGGTGTGTTGCTGTGTGGGTGGGGGTGTGGTGCTGTGTGGGTGGGGTGTTGCTGTGTGGGTGGGTGTGTGGTGTGTGGGTGAAGGTGTGGTGCTGTGTAGGTGGGTGTGTGGTGCTGTGTAGGTGAGGGTGTGTTGCTGTGTGGGTGGGTGTGTGGTGCTGTGTGGGTGAGGGTGTGGTGCTGTGTGGGTGAGGGTGTGGTGCTGTGTGGGTGGGGGTGTGGTGCTGTGTGGGTGGGGTGTGGTGAGTGGGTGGTGTGTGGTGGGTGTGGTGCTGTGTAGGTGGGTGTGGTGCTGTGTGGGTGGGGTGTGTTGCTGTGTGGGTGAGGGTGTGTTGCTGTGTGGGTGGGGTGTGGTGCTGTGTGGGTGGGGTGTGTGGTGCTGTGTGGGTGGGGTGTGGTGCTGTATGGTGGGGTGTGGTGCTGTGTGGGTGGGGTGTGGTGCTGTGTAGGTGGGGTGTGTGGGGTGTGGTGCTGTGTGGGTGGGTGTGTGTGCTGTGTGGGTGGGTGTGTGGTGCTGTGTAGGTGGGGTGTGGTGCTGTGTGTGGTGGGTGTGGTGCTGTGTAGGTGGGGTGTGGTGCTGTGGGTGGGTGTGTGGTGCTGTGTGGGTGAGGTGTGGTGTGGTGCTGTGTAGGTGGGTGTGTGGTGCTGTGTAGGTGGGGGTGTGGTGCTGTGTGGGTGGGGGTGTGGTGCTGTGTGGAGTGGGGTGTGGTGCTGTGTAGGTGGGTGTGTGGTGTGTGTAGGTAGGTGTGTGGTGCTGTGTGGTGGGTGTGTGGTGCTGTGTAGGTGGGTGTGGTGCTGTGTGGGTGGGGTGTGGTGCTGTGGGTGGGTGTGTGGTGCTGTGTGGGTGGGTGTGTGGTGCTGTGTGGGTGGGGTGTGGTGCTGTGTGGGTGGGGTGTGGTGCTGTGTGGGTGGGTGTGTGGTGCTGTGTGGGTGGGTGTGTGGTGCTGTGTGGGGTGGGGGTGTGGTGCTGTGTGGGGTGGGGGTGGTGCTGTGTGGGTGGGGGTGGTGCTGTGTAGGTGGGGGTGTGTGTTGCTGTGTGTGGAGTGGGGGTGTGGTGCTGTGTGGGTGGGGGTGTGGTGCTGTGTAGGTGGGGGGTGTGCTGTGTAGGTGGGGTGTGGTGCTGTGTAGGTGGGGGTGTGGTGCTGTGTAGGTGGGTGTGTGGTGATGTGTAGGTGGGTGTGTGGTGCTGTGTAGGTGGGGGTGTGGTGCTGTGTGGGTGTTGGTGTGGTGCTGTGTAGGTGGGGTGTGTGTGTGGGGTGAGGTGTGGTGCTGTGTGGGTGGGTGTGTGGTGCTGTGTAGGTGGGGTGTGGTGCTGTGTGGGTGGGGGTGTGGTGCTGTGTGGGTGAGGTGTGGTGCTGTGTGGGTGTTGGTGTGGTGCTGTGTAGGTGGGGTGTGTGCTGTGTAGAGTGTTGGTGTGGTGCTGTGTAGGTGGGTGTGTGGTGCTGTGTGGGTGGGGGTGTGGTGCTGTGTGGGTGGGGTGTGGTGCTGTGTGGGTGGGGTGTGGTGCTGTGTGGGTGTTGGTGTGGTGCTGTGTGGGGTGGGGGTGTGGTGCTGTGTAGGTGGGGGTGTGGTGCTGTGTGGGTGTTGGTGTGTGTGGTGCTGTGTAGGTGAGGGTGTGGTGCTGTGTAGGTGGGGTGTGGTGCTGTGTGGGTGGGGGTGTGGTGCTGTGTGGGTGGGGTGTGGTGCTGTGTGGGTGGGGGTGTGTGGTGCTGTGTGGGGTGAGGGTGTGGTGCTGTGTGGGTGGGTGTGTGGTGCTGTGTAGGTGAGGGTGTGGTGCTGTGTAGGTGGGGGTGTGGTGCTGTGTGTAGGTGGGGGTGTGGTGCTGTGTGGGTGGGGGTGTGGTGCTGTGTGGGTGTTGGTGTGTGGTGCAGGAGTAGGTGGGGTGTGTGCTGTGTAGGTGGGGGTGTGGTGCTGTGGGTGGGGTGTGTGTTGCTGTGTGGGTGGGGAAGGTGTGGTGTGTGTGGGTGGGTGTGTGGTGCTGTGTAGGTGGGGGTGTGGTACTGTGTGGGTGAGGGTGTGGTGCTGTGTGGGTGGGTGTGTGGTGCTGTGTGGGTGAGGGTGTGGTGCTGTGTGGGTGTGGGTGTGTGGTGCTGTGTGGGTGAGGGTGTGGTGCTGTGTGGGGTGGTGTGTGGTGCTGTGTAGGTGAGGGTGTGGTGCACTGTAGGTGGGTGTGTGGTGCTGTGTGGGTGAGGGTGTGGTGCTGTGTGGGTGGGGTGTGGTGCTGTGTGGGTGAAGGTGTGGTGCTGTGTGGGTGGGTGTGTGTTGCTGTGTAGGTGGGGGTGTGGTGCTGTGTGGGTGGGTGTGTGTGGTGCTGTGTGGGTGGGGTGTGGTGCTGTGGGTGGGGTGTGTTGCTTGTGGGTGGGGGTGTGTTGCTGTGGTGTTGGTGTGGTGGGGTAGGTGGGGGTGTGGTGTGTGTAGGTGGGTGTGTGGTGCTGTGTGGGTGGGTGTGTGCTGTGTAGGTGGGGGTGTGGTGCTGTGTGGTGGGGGTGTGTTGCTATGCTTAGGTGTTGGTGTGGTTGTGGGTAGGTGGGGTGTGGTGCTGTGTGGGTGGGGTGTGGTGCTGTGTAGGTGGGGTGTGTTTTGCTGTGTAGGTTGGTGTGTGGTGCTGTGTGGGTGGGGTGTGTGGTGCTGTGTGTGTGGGGTGGTGTGTGTGGGTGGGGTGTGTGTGCTGTGTGGGTGGGGTGTGTTGTTGTGGGGTGTTGGTGTGGTGTGTGTGGGTGGGGTGTGGTGTGTGGGTGGGGTGTGGTGTTGTGTGGGTGTGGTGGGGTGTGGTGCTGTGTGGTGGGGTGTGTTGTATGTGGGTGTTGGTGTGGTGCAGGAGTAGCTGGGGGTGTGTGGTGCTGTGTTGGGTAGGTGAGGGTTGTGGTGTTGTGTGGGTTTGGTGTGGTGTGGTGCTGTGTGGTGTTGGTGAGGGTGTGGTGCTGTGTGGGGTTGGGATGTGGTGTTGTGTGGGTGTTGGGTGGGGGTGTGGTGTGTGTTGGTGAGTGTTTGGTGGTGTGTGGGTGTTGGTGAGGGGTGTGGTGTTGTGTGGGTTGGGGTTGATTTTTATTTGCCGCTTGCAGTGGCTACTTTATTGTGCACCCACTCATCCTGTGAATGATATAAGTTACAAGTAGGGTTTACAAGGGTCATGTGTTCCCGTTGTCAGGATATTATGGCACTGAATGTTACACAGTATTTCATTTTATTATTTGTTTGTTGTTCATGGGTAACTTATTCACAATGCGTGAGAGGCGTGAGGCAGTATGTCTGCCTCACTTTGTTGTTCACATTTACATTGGAGGTATTAAGCATTGCGTATTTGGTTCTGTACATGGTGATATTATTTAATTAGTGCAAAGTGGATACAATCTTAATATGTCGGCTGTCTTGCCGTTAGAGATGAGTGTTGTGCCATTTCACACACGGTGTGTTGGACCTGTCCTAAAGGTTCTATCTTCACACAGTCGGGGACGTAGTGTTCTAGTGTGTTGCCATATGTACACTTTACATTAGTTTTGTTTCATTTGAGGAGCATTGCCAGAGGTACTTATTCTTAACATTAATCTAGCGTTTGTGGTGTGTGGTTGTGGGTGAGGGTGTGGTGCTGTGTAGTTGTGTGATGGGGTGTGGTGCTGTGTTGGTGTGTATGGTGTGGTGTGTGGAGTGGGGTGGTGCTGTGTGTTGTGGTGAGGTGTGGTGCTTTGGTTGTGGGTGAGGGTGTGGTGCTGTGTGGATGTGGGTGAGGGTGTGGTGCTGTGTGGGTGTGAGTGGGGGTGTGGTGCTGTGTGGGTGTGGGTGTGGTGCTGTGTGGGTGTGAATGGGGTGTGGTGCTGTGTAGATGTGGGTGAGGGGTGTGGTGCTGTGTGGATGTAGGTGAGGGTGTGGGTGCTGTGTGGGTGTGACTGGGGTGTGATGCTGTGTAGGTGGGGTGTGGTGCTGTGTGGGTGTGAATGGGGTGTGGTGCTGTGTAGATGTGGGTGGGGTGTGGTGCTGTGTAGATGTGGGGTGGGGGTGTGGTGCTGTAGATGTGGGTGGGGTGGTGCTGTGTGGGTGTGGATGGGGTGTGGTGCTGTGTGGGGTGTGAATGGGGGTGTGGTGCTGTGGAGATGAGGATGTGGTGCTGTGTGGGTGGTGGTGTGGTGCTTTAGTTGTAGGTGAGGGTGTGGTGCTGTGTGGGTGTGGGTGAGGGTGTGGTGCTGTGTGTGGGTGTGGGCTGGGGTGTGATGCTGTGTGGGTGTGGGTGTGGTGCTGTGTGGGGTGTGGGTGTGATGCTGTGTAGGCAGGTGTGAATGGGGCTGTGGTGCTGTGTAGGTGTGAGGTGGGGGGTGTGAGGTGCTGTCACTCAGATCAGATGTGACGATCATCCAGCACGTTGGAGAGAACTTCTGCCTAGTGGGAGAATTGGCGGCAGCGTCTTTCCGGCGCTGGCGCTCTGCCTCAGCATATGCAGTCAGGCTAACTCGAAAGTATTGACACCTTGTGAGTCAACTCAAGCGTTACAGTGTGGTGATCTCGTCTCCAAGATGGGAATCGATTTGGGACTTTTTCCAGGTTTGTCTTAAGACTGTCCTGCTCTACCTTTTCCGTTGTCTCTGCCAGCACTTAGATTTACCTACTCATTAGATGACTGTAAAGTAGCTGCTTTGGTAGTCTACTGTAGTCATGCAGATGGCACATAGCCAGCCCAACGTAGTTGTTCATGGATAATGGTAGCCTCGATGCTCCTACAGTTGGTGTCAACCAAGAATACTGGCATTTGTTCTCTTTTCTTCCCAGCGAACTCAGGATGGGAGCATGGAGCTACGTTGGTGAGAGGATTTTAAGTCCCTTAGGGTGCCTGTAATATATGACCCATGGCTCGCTGCCATACAGCAAGATGGGAGGACCACTACTCGATATAAGTACAGCTTTGTAGATAATTTCAACTCCTACAGCTGAAGACTTGCAGTGCAGAACTCTGCTAAGGCTTGGTGCACATCTGCTCCAAATGTTAATTTCTTCATCGATGTCACCCAGTGGTGGACAGGTGGGGAGCCAAGGTACTAGAAGTAGGTATTATTAAGGGTAGTACCGTTAAGCTGGATGGATGGTGGAGGTGTGACTAGCAGACCAAGGCTTGACTGAAAAGAATCTGAGTCTTACGTACATTCATCTCAAGGCCGACGTGTGCATACGCTTCTGCGTTGGTGTTCAGATCTCCTGTAGGTCGCGATCAGTGTGAGCGACGAGTGTGAGGTCGTCTGCATAGTGAAGTTCAGTGATGGAAGCTGTCGACACCTTTGTTCCTGTCTGGAATCGTCTTATGTTGAAAAATTCCTTCATCCGGTACTGGATGTCCACACACGCAGGCGCGCACACACACACACACACACACACACACACAAGGTTGTAATTTTTCGACATGATAACATTATATCTGGGCCACGATGTTACTAAGGTTGTGAGAGGGTAACTATAGTTCTGCATGTTTAAGAGATGGAGGGCGTGTTGTGGGTCACGCTGACTTGACCCCGGCACCTTATCTCTCCCCCGGGTCACGAACCAGGTCACTATCGTTTCAGCGAACTCTCCCTTGTTGTACTCCGCTGAGGAGTGTGGTGTCACGGGTCTTGTATACATTAGTGGCACAGGGTAAAGAAGTAGAGAGAGAGGCGCAGGGTAAAGAAGAGAGAGAGAGAGGCGCAGGGGAAGAGAGATAACATCCCTCCATTGACGTAAGATAAATACGAGGCATACAGCTGCGGGCTGTATGCTCTCTGAGGCGCCTGACTTTCCAAGCTTTCATTTTGAAACTTTATGCAGAGACGAGAGATAGTGTGTGTGTGTGTGAGTGTGAGAGAGAAGAGAGAGAAGAGAGAGAGAGAGAGAGAGAGAGAGAAGAGAGAGAGAGAGAGAGAGCAGATTCCCTTAACCCTCCCCACTAGGACTGGGTATCCGGTATATTTACCCGGGGATTATCCCGGACCTGTGTGTGTGAACCATAGAGGCCTGGACACTGAGGTTGAGGGAGCGCGAGATCTTCCCTGGTTGTGTGGAGGAGGCGTGACCTGGTGCATCCCCCCAGTACTTCTCACGTCCCTTACTTCCTGCTTACATCTTCCTTCCTTTTCATATTTTGTTTTGTTTTATTTCTAACTTTCTCTTCCTAGAAATTTTTGCTTATCTTCATCTCTTCCTTCCTCGCTGTTCCTCTTAACCTTTAATATACAGTATAATTCACACCTGTGGTCGGGGGTGAATGTGTACATCATCGTTCATCTCTCTCGTCTTCCATTAGTATTTTACAATTTCCACCTCTTTTAAAACCACCAACAAGATCAACTTGAACACTCAAGTGAATTTATTCCAAGTGTTTTGTTGCTAATGTGTTTTTTTCAACTAAAATGTTGTAGTTGTTTTCATTATTGGGCCGTCAGGTGCTCTTGACTGCACGATGTTTGTAAGTAACCTCAACAACATTATTACCTGGACAACGTTTTCTATTGAACTGATAAAAAAGTCTTGTTTATGGGTTGATTTTAATCCCCGGATCTTGAGTTTTTCTACTACTGTTTAAGAGATCTATGTATGTCTGATTACACACACACTGTACGTGCTACGAGTGTTTGGCCTGAGAAATAAACAACTATTCCTCTAGCCCCCGTCAGTATTAACGTGTCTACTCCTTGCTGTCTTACATGACTTTTTTTTCCTTTTTTTTTTACGGGGATTAGCCCACCCGGGCACAGGTCACTGACCCACATCGGGGCCTGGGGGGCGAAAATATAATAATAATAATAATAATAGTAACAATAATAATAATAATAATAATAATAATAATAATAATAATAATAATAATAATAATAATAATAATTCAGAGTAAATGAAATTTTTAATAAAAATAAAAATTGCAAATAAAATAATAAACTAATAATGGTAATAAAGAACCACAAAGAAATAAAAAATGAAAAACAATATATGTATGTTGTGTTGTCAATAGTAAGAGAAACAATTGAGACCCCCGTACAATTGTGTGTAACGGAGGCAGAAAGTCGGATCAGCAACTTAGGACTTGGTCACAATTTTTGTGATGCCTTATAGCAGCAGGGTCTACCATTAGACAATACATTATGCTTCCAATATCTTCCCAGGCGGTAGTACCTCCCTGTTTTGTAGCTGTTAGGTTAGCGTTAGGTTTGGTTACTTAAGGCTAGCGTTAGGGTAGTTAATCTTAAGGTAAAATTTGCTGGGGGTAGATTCTTCAGGTGATCCCGATGACTAAAATACATAATAATAATACTAAAAATAATACTTATAATAATACTAATAATAATAATAGAAACTCAGGATTGTTATTTGTAAAGCTTCTACTTGGGAACCTTTGTACCAATCCCCAGACATAGTAGTTGTATTACTGTAGAAAATAAACAGACATACACCATAAATTAGTGATTTTAATGACCTTTGACCTATGTAGAATGACAAAAAAGGGACAAATTGTTTTTTTATTGTGTTGAAGACATATCATGCTATTTTGTACTGCCTTCCGTCTTATAATTGGTCTAAATGTGATGGAACAGCAGCTCAGAATATAAGGTTTTAATATTGTTTGATCATTGACTTCATGAAATCCTCAAAGGTAATATAAATCCATCGAAATAATATAAATCTTCACAGGGTAATAAAATCCTCAAATAATATAAGAAATTACATCGAGAGTCACCCTTAATTACCTTCACTTTGTACCAAATACAATTATGGTGAGAATCTTGAGGAGAATGTTTACCTTAATGTTATCTTCATACAGCTACTAAGTCAACATATATAGAATGATACAGACTCACTAATATTATTTTTGTTCGTTATATTTGTCCTTAAGCTAACGTCAGCCTGTTTGGTACGTTACTGTACTTTTGCTTACGAAGAACATTTTATATTACGAACCTTTTCAGAATCCGACCTGTGTACCCCAATACAGTATTTACTTTCTCTTTCGTTTCCCTTGATGCGGAGACCATCACCATGGGATATTGTCCTGTGTGTGTGATGTAACTAGTGTCAGTAGTCCGCTGCCCCCGCTTGCCAGCACAGCAGGAACAGTCAACAATAGTCTCTAGTGCAAACACGCAGTAGGGATCAAAACGAGTAATCTCAAACACCATCACTACGGAAATTACAATATGGTTTCCTGTCCGTCTGCTACATGAGTTGCCAGTTTGTATATTAACACCGTCGGGTTTTTCATCCCCTTCACCACCTCTGCTGTAGAGACAAAAGCAGTTAGAATTATGTTAATGAGCGGACTGAATGGTATGACCACACCGGTGTACAACCAGGACAGTATGTATATATACTACACTGTGTTTGTATTGCGTGGTGAGTGGCGTTTGTTCCTTTTACGGTGTCATCTCTACCACCTCCGTCACCCCGTTGTGCCGCTAGTCAGGGACACGTGATCGTGGCCCAGTTTAGGAAGGTAGTCTGGCGCTGTTTCACTAGACTGGTTCTGGTTCTCGTGTTGATGTCTGTCGAGATGGTCATTATTGGTGACTTGGTGATGGTGGTGAAGCTAGTGTGATGGTTTGGTGGGTGCTCGCCTGGTGACCGTATATCTAGGTAGTGGTGACCTTGTTCCAGTGTTGGTAGGTGTACAATGGTATGTGCGTGTTCAGCAAATGACTATATATGTGTACAGTTTACAAACACTTATCATATTAATGTATTGTTTGTATGTACTCGGTGGTCATTGTGTACATGTACTCAGATGATCGTAATGTACTGTTTGTATGTACTTTGATATGTTGTTTATTAATATTATGTATACAGATGAGCTTTGTCTATTGTTAATGTATATGTGTTGATACTGTTGTGTTTATGTACAGTATATGTGTTTATACCGTTGTGTTTATGTACAGTATATGTGTTGATACTGTTGTGTTTATGTACAGTATATGTGTTGATACTGTTGTGTTTATGTACAGTATATGTGTTGATACTGTTGTGTTTATGTACAGTATATGTGTTGATACTGTTGTGTTTATGTACAGTATATGTGTGATTATGTACAGTATATGTGTTGATACTGTTGTGTTTATGTACAGTATATGTGTTTTATACCGTTGTGTTTATGTACAGTATATGTGTTTATACCGTTGTGTTTATGTACAGTATATGTGTTTATACCGTTGTGTTTATGTACAGTATATGTGTTTATACCGTTGTGTTTATGTACAGTATATGTGTTTATACTGTGTTTATGTACAGTATATGTGTTGATACCGTTGTGTTTATGTACAGTATATGTGTTTATACCGTTGTGTTTATGTACAGTATATGTGTTTATACCGTTGTGTTTATGTACAGTATATGTGTTTATACCGCTGTGTTTATGTACAGTATATGTGTTGATACCGTTGTGTTTATGTACAGTATATGTGTTTATACCGTTGTGTTTATGTACAGTATATGTGTTTATACCGTTGTGTTTATGTACAGTATATGTGTTTATACCGTTGTGTTTATGTACATATATGTGTTGATACTGTTGTGTTTTATGTACGATATTGTTTATACCGTTGTGTTTATATACGAGTATATGTGTTTATACCGTTGTGTTTATACAGTATATGTGTTTTATACCGCTGTGTTTTATGTACAGTATATGTGGTGATACTGTTGTGTTTATATACAGTATATATATTGATACTGTTGTGTTTATGTACAGTATATGTGTTGATACTGTTGTGTTTATGTACAGTATATGTGTTGATACCGTTGTGTTTATGTACAGTATATGTGTTGATACTGTTGTGTTTATGTACAATATATGTGTTGATACTGTTGTGTTTATGTACAGTATATGTGTTGATACCGCTGTGTTTATGTACAGTATATGTGTTGATACTGTTGTGTTTATGTACAGTATATGTGTTGATACTGTTGTGTTTATGTACAGTATATGTGTTGATACTGTTGTGTTTATGTACAGTATATGTGTTGATACTGTTGTGTTTATGTACAGTATATGTGTTGATACTGTTGTGTTTATGTACAGTATATGTGTTGATACCGTTGTGTTTATGTACAGTATATGTGTTGATACTGTTGTGTTTATGTACAGTATATGTGTTGATACTGTTGTGTTTATGTACAGTATATGTGTTGATACTGTTGTGTTTATGTACAGTATATGTGTGTCTGTTGTGTTTTATACAGTATATGTGTTGATACTGTTGTGTTTATGTACAGTATATGTGTTGATACTGTTGTGTTTATGTACAGTATATGTGTTGATACTGTTGTGTTGTGATACTTATTGTGTTTATATACAGTATATGTGTTGATACTGTTGTGTTTATGTACAGTATATGTGTTGATACGTTGTGTTGATATGTACAGTATATGTGTTGATACTGTTGTGTTTATGTACAGTATATGTGTTGATACTGTTGTGTTTATGTACAGTATATGTGTTGATACTGTTGTGTTTATGTACAGTATATGTGTTGATACTGTTGTGTTTATGTACAGTATATGTGTTGATACTGTTGTGTTTATGTACAGTATATGTGTTGATACTGTTGTGTTTATGTACAGTATATGTGTTGATACTGTTGTGTTTATGTACAGTATATGTGTTGATACTGTTGTGTTTATGTACAGTATATGTGTTGATACTGTTGTGTTTATGTACAGTATATGTGTTGATACCGTTGTGTTTATGTACAGTATATGTGTTGATACTGTTGTGTTTATGTACAGTATATGTGTTGATACTGTTGTGTTTATGTACAGTATATGTGTTGATACTGTTGTGTTTATGTACAGTATATGTGTTTATACTGTTGTGTTTATGTACAGTATATGTGTTGATACCGTTGTGTTTATGTACAGTATATGTGTTGATACTGTTGTGTTTATGTACAGTATATGTGTTGATACTGTTGTGTTTATGTACAGTATATGTGTTGATACTGTTGTGTTTATGTACAGTATATGTGTTGATACTGTTGTGTTTATGTACAGTATATGTGTTGATACCGTTGTGTTTATGTACAGTATATGTGTTTCTATAATTGTTGTGTTTATGTACAGTATATGTGTTGATACTGTTGTGTTTGGTGTACAGTATATGTAAGCTTATACTGTTGTGTTTATGTACAGTATATGTGTTGGATACTGTTGTGTTTATGTACAGTATATGTGTTGATACTGTTGTGTTTATGTGGCTGTATATGTGTTGGATAATGTTGTGTTTATGTACAGTAAGGTGTGTTGATACTGTTGCTTATGTGCTGTGCAGTATATGTGTTTATACCGTTGTGTTTATGTACAGTATATGTGTTGATACCGTTGTGTTTATGTACAGTATATGTGTTGATACTGTTGTGTTTATGTACAGTATATGTGTTGATACCGTTGTGTTTATGTACAGTATATGTGTTGATACCGTTGTGTTTATGTACAGTATATGTGTTGATACTGTTGTGTTTATGTACAGTATATGTGTTGATACTGTTGTGTTTATGTACAGTATATGTGTTGATACTGTTGTGTTTATGTACAGTAAGTATGTGTTGATACTGTTGTGTTTATGTACAGTATATGTGTTGATGTTGTGTTTATGTTCGTGTATATGTGTTGATACTAAGTTGTGTTTATGTACAGTATATGTGTTGATACTGTTGTGTTTATGTACAGTATATGTGTTGATACTGTTGTGTTTATGTACAGTATATGTGTTGATACTGTTGTGTTTATGTACAGTATATGTGTTGATACTGTTGTGTTTATGTTCAGTATATGTGTTGATACTGTTGTGTTTATGTACAGTATATGTGTTGATACTGTTGTGTTTATGTACAGTGTATGTGTTTATACTGTTGTGTTTATGCACAGTATATGTGTTGATACCGTTGTGTTTATGTACAGTATATGTGTTGATACTGCTGTGTTTATGTACAGTATATGTGTTGATACTGTTGTGTTTATGTACAGTATATGTGTTTATACCGTTGTGTTTATGTACAGTATATGTGTTGATACCGTTGTGTTTGTGTTAAGAAATTTCTAATGTGTTTTGATATGATATACGGTTGGGCATTTTTTTGTTATCTTTTGTATACGAGAAGGTCTGTAAAGTAAATGTATATCTTGAATGGAGAAGAGTTTTCATTGTGGTATCTCAAGGATCGTGTCCCTCCAGACCTACATTTTTCTTCGTAAATTCTCGCCCCAGTTTTCAAAGGCCGCACGCGTTCTCTTTTTCCGTGGTGGGTGGGTGACCTCAACGCCCCGGAGGAACCTATCTTAAGCTGGGGTCTTGTCACGAGTGTTGCGATAACCCGGGCTGCCAGGTGGGACTTGGCTATAACATGTATGCCGTCACTAAGAGTGTGGGTGTGGGTGATTGAGTGAGCCAGTCAGTCACTCAGAGAGTACGCTAATTTCAACACCTAAACGGAAAAGGCTCTAATATTGGTTCTGTATATATACCTGTGTATAATGCCACCTTTACGTTGCTGCATAGATAACATTGTAATATTATACATTTTGATAAAAGGAAACACTTCCTCGTTCACGTCACTGAGGAGAGTAGACAGGTTGTGATAAGTAAACCTAGTCTCCTTCATGCCACTTTACAAGGTATTTTTTTTTACTACTTCAGGAATTGTTCATTGGTGTTTTGCAGCGGAACATTCATCAGGTCGTCGTGAGACACCCTCCCCGGTTTTACCCACAACCTCTTTTATCGCGATGCATAATATAGACTCTTTTAAAAGAGTGGTGAGTAATGCCCGCCCTTGCAATCAGTATGCTAATGAAGTTTGTGTGTGTGTGTGCGGGGGATATCCTTACTCCCTCTCCCCCTTTCTTGAACCCCCTAACCTCACATCTGATACTCCTTTTCCTTCACCTGTTTCTCCTTCACTCTCATATTGGGTTCTCCTTCACTTCTCTTCGTCCTTCTCCACCGACTACTCTTGCTTCCCCCTTCCTTTAACCCCCCTGCACCTCTTCCTGTTGCTACTTCCTCTTTCCCCCAACCCATTCTCTATTCCTCTCCCCCTCTGTTGCTTCCTCCTCAACCCTCGCTCACCTACCCACTTCCTCCTTTCCCTCTTCACACCCCCCTTGTTCCTTCCCCCACCGTCCTTTCTCTCCCTCCCCACACTTCTCTTGTTTCCATTATCTACTTACCTCCCCTCCCCCTCTCTCTCCCTTGCTATTCCACCTCTTCATCCATCCATCTCCCCCTCCCCATCCTCCTCAGAACATTTTTTCATGGTAGGGCTCCTTTGTTGGACCGCGCGCCAGGCTATCTCGTGATCTTGTTTTACATCTGGAGGTGGGCGCCACATTCCGCCACTGCTTCTTTTGATGAAGGGCAGAAGGGGGAGGTGCATGTTTTGGTAGAGAGAGAAAACAAACCAAAAACGTGAGGGAGGGGGAGGTGATCTCAGAGTGAGGGGGAGGTTGTCTCTTTAGAGGTGAGGGAGGAGGTGTCTCTTGGTAGACTGAGGGAGGAGGTGTGTCTCTTGGTAGAGTGAGGGAAGGGGAGTGAGTCTCTTGTTAGGTTGGGAAGGGAGTTTGCTCTTTGCCAAGTGAGGGAGGCCAAACCAAACCAAGAGGGGGGGTGTGTCTCTTGGTAGAGTAGGGAGGGAGGTGTCTGTTGCTGGAGAGGAGGAGAGTGTGTCTCTTGGTAGAGAGGAGGAGAGGTGTGTCTGTTGGTAGAGTGGGGAAAGGTAGGTCTCTTGTAGAGTGGGGAGGGAGGTTTGTCTCTTTGTAGGTGAGGAAGGTGTGTCTCTTGGTAGAGTGGGGAGGAGGTGTGTCTCTTTGTAAAGTGAGGGAGGGAGGTGTGTCTCTTGGTAGAGTGAGGGAAGGGAGGTAGGTCTCTTGTTAGAGTTGGGGAAGGAGGTTTGTCTCTTTGTAGAGTGTGAGGGAGGGGAGGTGTGTCTCTTGGTAGAGTGGGGGGAGGGAGGTGTGTCTCTTGTAGAGTGGGGGGGAGGTGTGTCTCTTGTGGGGTGAGGGAGGTGTGTCTCTTGGTAGAGTGAGGGAGGTGTGTCTCTTGGTAAGTGGGGAGGAGGTGCATGTTTTTGGTGGAGTGGGGACAAGAGGAAGGTGTGTCTCTTGGTAGGTGGGGAGGTGCATGTTTAAAACCCAAAAACCAAAGGGAGGTGTGTCTCTTGGTAGAAAGCAAAAAACCCAGGAGTGTGTCTCTTGGTAGAGTGGGAGGAAGGTGTGCCTCTTGTTAGAGTGGGGGGGTGTGTCTCTTGTAATGGGGAGGGAGGTGTCTTGGTAGAGTGAGGAGGAGGTGTGCTCTCTTGGTAGAGTGGGGGGGGAGGTGCATGTTTTTGTAGAGTGAGGGAGGGAAGGTGTGTCATCTCTTGGTAGAGTGAGGGAGGAATCTCTTATTGGGGAGATCATGTGTGTGCTGCCAGGAGTAGGTGTGGCTGGTGGTGGGGAGGAGTCTTGTTGTGGTTGATGTGCATCTGTTGTTTTAGGAAGATGAATTTCATTGCTTTATAGTTGAGACCTTTAGTTGCTTCTGTTGTTATGGAGTGTGTGTGTGTGTGTGTGTGTGTGTGTGTGTGGTGTGTTGTGCCGTTGGAGGAAAGATCATATGGGTTACGTTTGGCCAGTTGACATGTGTATTTCCATTAATCGATGGATAAAATCAGTTTTCAAGGTAACGACTAGCGACTATATTTATTATCTTAACTAACCAAACGAGTGTCCATCAACGCCACCCATCCTTGTCTCTCCGTCTAGGATGTATCTATTATGCTGTCTCTTGCCTCAAAGCGGAGGGCCATACGTTCGAGTCTTGTAAGATTACACACTGGTAACATAACACGCTCTGACCTCTTAATTTACTTCTGTCATGAAGGAGGTCTGGTGATAGTCTTAGCTATGAGTGTGAGGAAGTATCTTACTGGCCTAGTTTAGTAAGATGGCAGCCAAAATAACGTCGCCGTTGTGCAAGACTCTTCCGTTAACAGCGGCTCACTCCAGCATAGTTATGGGGAAAATATTAATATACGAATTTTTGAGAATCAGGTACTGCACATTCTCATACACCATACCTGAGTGTACCATAAATTACTAATGTGTTCTTTGGCAACTTTGTGTTAATTGAAAGGATCCAAATGTTGTCTTTATAATTATCTCTTGCCTTATACTGTGTCATGGTAATGGGTGATATATACTAATACAGCGGGGCGGTGTTTGTTCAGTAGTAGTATTTATTACCTGTCGTGCGGCGGACTAATGCCAGCTACCATTTACCTTCACTCAGTGCCTTTACCCTTTAATCCATCTCTCACTTATTTATACATTTTTACTTGATGAAAATATTACCGGTTTCTTGTCGGTTACTTATGCTGTAGATGATCTTTAGTTCTGACTGTAGAGCTAGAGAGCGTGAACACTGACCTGTTGCGATACCGTCAGGACCAATACAAAGTCATGAGAGAGGAAGTGTGGGTTGGAGGCAGTAGACTCACACTGTCTCACTCGTGTATCACAAGAAACGTCTCCCTCCCCCTGTAATTTATTGAAAGTTTCTACAAATTACGCATACCTTAGTAATTTAACATTTCTCGTGTTGTTGAGTAATTTAAAATTGCAGGGAAGCACATACGGATTAGCATTCCACTCGGTACAAAATAATTACCTCTTATAGTAAACTGCCTCACTGTAAACTAACGACCCGAGTCACCGTAAGCTAACTAACTACTTGCTATAGCTCTTTGGGTGTATATAATTTGAGTGTCTCGCCATAACAACACACCTGGGCGGTAGAAAGTGTAGCTGGCAGTCCGTTTTAATTAGTGTTGTAAGGAGGTGTTGTGAGTTGCTAACATGAGTATTACAATGTTGGTGGCCGGGCGTCGTGTTCCCGCGTGTAATAAGCTGATCACACATGCCTCCCCTCCCTCTCCACTCTACCTCTACCTCTCACACACGCCTTCCTCTCGCTCCTACTCTACCTCTTACACGCTCTGCCTCTTACTCTCACACACGCCTACCTCTCACACGCACCTGCCTATCACTCCAACTCTCTACACGCGTCTGCCCCGCACTCTACCTCTTGCCTACCTCTCACTCTCACGTTACCCCCACGCCTACCTCTCACTCTACCTCTCAGAGCCTACCTCTCCTCTAACTCTACCTCTCACAGACACCTACCTCTCCTCCTAACTCTACCTCTCACACTACCTCTCACTCCTAACTCTGCCTCTCAGAGCACCTACCTCTAACCATCCTCCGACTCTCACACGCCTGCCTCCCATTCTCACACCGCCCTACCTCACCTCCACCTCCTCTCCCCTCTCCTCCCACCTCACACACGCCTACCTCTCACCTCCCACACGCCTCCACTCTCACACACACCTCCCCCTCCTCTCCCCCACCTCCCTCCTCTCCCACACACGCCTCCCCCCACTCACTCCCCACATGCCCACCTCTCCTCTACTCTACCTCTCACACACGCCTCACTCTCACTCTAACCTACCTCTCACACACACACACCTCCCATTCTCACACACGCCCTACCTCTCACTCACTCTACCTCTCCCCACACGCCTACCTCTCACTCTAACTCTACTTCTCTCACACACCTACCTCCACCACCACTCCACCTCTCAAACACATCTACCTCCCTCCACCTCTTTACACACCTACCTCCTCCACCTCTCACACACCCACTCTCACTCCTTCCCACACACACACCTACCTCCCTCCACCTCACACACACCTACCTCCTCCACCTCACACACACACCTCCTCCACCTCCACACACTCCTCACACACCTCCCTCCCACCTCTCACACACACACCTACCTCCTCCCACCTCACACACACACACACACTCTCCCACACACCTCCACCTCACACACACACCACACACCTCCCTCCCTCCACACACACACACCTCTCCTCCCACCTCCACACACACCTACCTCTCCTCCCACCTCACACACACACACCTCCTCCACCTCTCACACACACACCTACCTCTCACTCCACCTCCCACACACACACACACCCCACCTCTCCTCCCTCTCACACACACCTACCTCCCACTCCTCACCCACACACCTACCCTCACTCCACCTCACACACACACCTACCCTCTCACCCCACCTCCCACACACACACACACACCTACCTCTCCTCCACCTCTCCCACACACACACACCTACCTCTCACACCTCCCTACCCCTCACTCCACCTCACACACACACACACCTACCTCTCACCGCCTCCCCACACACACACCTACCTCTCACTCCCACCTCTCCCACCCCCCTCCACCTCTCACACACACACACCTACCTCTCCTCCCTCTCACACACACCTACCCCTCCCTCCCACCCCTCCACACACACACACCTACCTCTCACTCCCACCCTCACACACACACACACCTCTCACTCCCCGCCTCTCACACACACACACCCCCCCCTCCCCCTCTCCCACACACCCCTCCTCCCACCTCTCACACACCCACCCTCCCTCCACCTCCCCCACACACACACCTCTCTCCCACCTCCCACACACACACCTACCCCTCCCTCCATCTCCCCACACACACACCCTCACCTCTCCTCCCACCTCTCCCACACTCACCCTCTCCACTCCACCTCACACACACACCTACCCTCACTCCACCTCTCCACACACACACACACACCTACCCTCACTCCACCTCTCACACACACCCCCTCCCACCTCTACACCTACTTCTCCACCCCCGCCTCCTCACACACACACACCCACCTCTCCTCCCACCTCTCTCACACCCACCTCTCCCACTCCACCTCTCACACCCACCCACCTCTCCTCCACCTCTCCCACACCTACCTCTCCTCCACCTCCCACACACACACCTACCTCACCTCCACCTCTCCACACACACCTACCTCCCTCCCACCTCACACACACCTACCCCCTCCCTCCCACCTCACACACACACCTACTCTCCACTCCACCTCCCACACACACACACACACACCTACCTCTCCTCCCCCTCCCCTCACACACACACACACTGCACCTCTCCTCCCACACCTCTCCACACACCTCTCCTCCAACTCTCACACCGTCTGCCTCCACCTCTACCTCTTGCCTACCTCTCACCTCCACGTCACCTCCACGCCTACCTCTCCTCCTACCTCTCCTGAGCCTACCTCTCCCTCCTAACTCTCACCTCCCACACACGTCCCCTCTCCTCCACCTCCACACAAACTAACTCTACCTCTCCCACACGTCTCCTCTCCTCCACCTCCACAAACCTAACTCTACCTCCACCTACCTCTCCTCAAACTCTGCCTCTCACCAGCACCTACCTCTACACCATCCTCCCGACTCTCCACACACGCCTGCCTCCCATTCTCACACACGCCTACGCTCCACTTCACACTCGCCTCACTCTCCTCACTCCCACCTCCCACACACACACTCCCACACCTACCTCTCCTCCACCTCTCACACACCACCTCCCTCCACCTCTCCACACCTACCTCCTCACTCCACCTCACACACACCCACCTACCTCCCTCCGTCTCCCCACACACCTCCCCTCCCACCTCCTCACACACACCCACCTCCCCACTCCACCTCTCACACACACCCTACCTCTCACTCCACCTCTCACACACACACCTATCTCTCCCTCCACCTCTCCACACACACCTCTCCCTCCACCTCTCCCCACACACACCTACCTCTTACTCCCACCTCTCCCACACAACACCTACCTCTCCTCCCCTCTCACACACACACCTACCTCTCACTCCCACCTCTCACTCCACCTACCTCTCCTCCACCCCACACACACACCACCCTCTCCTCCCACCTCCACACACACACCTACTACTCCTTCACCTCTCACACACACCTACCTCTCCTCCACCCCTCTCCCACACACACACCCCACCCCCTCCCTCCACCTCTCCCACACACACACCTACCTCTCCTCCCACCTCACACACCCACCTACCTCTCCTCCCACCTCTCCACACACACACCCTACCTCTCCACTCCCACCTCCCTCACACACACCTACCTCACCCCCTCTCCCACACACACCTACCTCTCCTCCACCTCTCCCACACACACACCTACCTCTCACTCACCTCCTCCACACACACACACACCCCCCCTTCTACCTCCCACACACACCTCTCCCCACCTCTCACACACACACACCTACCTCTCCACTCCACCTCTCACACACACCTCTCCTCCCACCTCTCCCACACACACACCCACCTCTCCCACCTCTCCCACACACACCTACCTCCACTCCACCTGCAGCTAAATAGATTTATTATAGTGAACATGGAAGTACCTTTTAATGATGTCTACCTTGGCATATGCGTATAGTATTGATATATTTACCGCATTTATTTATTTATTTAAATTGCGAAGTCAAGTTACAGTAAATAGGCATTACCTGAGAGAGAGAGAGAGAGAGAGAGAGAGAGAGGAACACAAAGAACAACACCGTCACCGTCTTCTGTGTTACACCATCACACCGTTTCCTGTGTCACACCGTGTCCTGTGTCACATCATCATTCCGTCATACCGTTTCCTGTGTCACACCATCCACCGTCTCCTGTGTCACACCGTCACCCCTGTACACACCGGTCCTGTGTCACACACCATCACACCGTTTCCTGTGTCACATCGTCTCCTGTGTCACACCGTCACCCTGTCACACCGTTTCCTGTGTCACACCATCACACCGTTTCCTGTGTCACCGTCACACCGTCTCCTGTGTCACACCGTCACCCTGTCACACCGTGTCCTGTGTCACACCATCACCTGGTCACCTGTACCACACCATCACGTTACTTCATTGACACATTTCTCATTCTCTTAGTGAAGACCTCCCACACCACACCTCCCCCTCGTGTTGTGTCGGAGCCACTATCATTCCTATCTCCATCTATTATTGTTACACACACACACACACACACACACACACACGCACACACACACACTTCATCGTCAGGTGTGTCATCGTTCCTATGGTGACGGTGAAAGAGGTGGTCAAAGTGCCAGTAAAAAACCATAGAGTTTTATATAATAGGCGATGAAACGATCAATCATCAACACCTCCCTCCCTCCCTCCCTCCCCCGTGAGAGGCACTTAAGTGTTGGGGGGCACAATCTAAAGATTTTAAGGAACTGCCAGGGAGGATAGAGATTGGACCATCATCTCGAGTTAAAGGGTCGTCTCTCATCTGCCAGGGCTCACTATAGTCTCCTCCACACACACACACACCACACCCCTACCTCTCTCCCTTCCTTCCTACCTTCCTTGTCTTCCTCCTCCCCTCCCTTCCCTCCCTTTGCCTATCTCCTCCCTCTCCTCCCTTCGCTCCTTGTTGCCCTCCTTCCCTCTATACCTTTGCATCATCTACATCATCATCGTCTTCCTCGTTGTTGTCGTCTACATCATCATCATCGTCTTCGTTATCATCGTCTTCGTCGTTGTTGGCATCTACATCATCATCATCGTCTTCGTTATCATCGTCTTCGTCGTTGTTGTCGTCTACATCGTCATCATCGCTCTTCGTTATCATCGTCTTCGTCGTTGTTGTCGTCTACATCATCATCATCGTCTTCAGTTATCATCGTCTTCTCGTCGTTGTTGTCATCTACATCATCATCATCGTCTTCGTTATCATCGTCTTCGTCGTTGTTGTCGTCACCATCATCATCATCGTCTTTCGTCCTCATCATCTTCCGTGTTGTTGTCGTCTACATCATCATCATCGTCTTCGTTATCATCGTCTCCTCGTTATTTGTCGTCTACATCATCATCATCGTCTTCATTATCATCGTCTTCATCGTTGTTGTCGTCTACATCATCATCATCGTCTTCATTATCATCGTCTTCGTCGTTGTTGTCGTCTACATCATCATCATCGTCTTCGTTATCATCGTCTCCCTCGTTGTTGTCGTCACCATCATCATCATCGTCCTTCGTTCATCGTCTCCCTCGTTGTTTGTCGTCACATCATCATCATCGTCTTCGTTATCCATCGTCTCCACCGTTGTTGTCATCACATCATCATCATCGTCTTCGTTATCATCGTCTCCTCGTTGTTGTCGTCTACATCATCATCATCGTCTTCGTTATCATCGTCTCCTCGTTGTTGTCGTCTCATCATCATCATCGTCTTCGTTATCATCGTCTTCGTCGTTGTTGTCGTCTACATCATCATCATCGTCTTCGTTATCATCGTCTCCTCGTTGTTGTCGTCTACATCATCATCATCGTCTTCGTTATCATCGTCTTCGTCGTTGTTGTCGTCTACATCACCATCATCGTCTTCGTTATCATCATCTCCTCGTTGTTGTCGTCATCATCATCATCGTCTTCGTTATCATCGTCTTCGTCGTTGTTGTCGTCTACATCATCATCATCGTCTTCGTTATCATCGTCTTCGTCGTTGTCGTCTACATCATCATCGTCTTCGTTATCATCGTCTCCCTCGTTGTTTGTGCCTACATCCATCATCGTCTTCGTTATCATCTCCTCGTTGTTGTCGTCTACATCATCATCATCGTCTTCGTTATCTCGTCTCTCATTGTTGTCGTCTCATCATCTCGTCTTCGCTATCATCGTCTCCTCGTTGTTGTCGTCTACATACCATCATCATCATCGTCGTCGTCGTTCTTGTCAGCAGCTCACCACCGACACACTCCCGCCAATACTAATGAGTTAATTAAGTCAGTCTTCACTTGTTTAATAAAGTTTGACGCCTCAGGACGGTATATATATGTATATATATATATATATATATATATATATATATATATATATATATATATATATATATATATATATATATATATATATATATTAAAATCTACTTACAGATTCAATGATGAGTTAAGAGAGTAGTCATTAATGCTGTACCGTAGATTGTAGTAGTTACATTAAGTAATTGTCTGTAACATTCCTCAAAATACAACAAGCGCAAGTGGTAATACAAGTGACTTGAGTAGACGTACAGTATTTATCGTTGCAGTGCAGGAAAATAAGAACCTCTTGTTATTTATGAGTCCGGAAGTTTGGCCAAATGATGATATCCGACACCACAGTGATGATATCCGACCACAGTGATGATATCCGACCACAGTGATGGTATCCGACCACAGTGATGGTATCCGACCACAGTGATGATATCCGACCATTGTCTTGTGTTCTAAGGTTGACCCAGTGAAGTGTGTAAATCAAGGCAAGTGACCTGGTGATGTTCAGGAGGTAAGAGAGAGAAAGTGACCTGGTGATGTTCAGGGTAAGTGAGAGAAAGTGACCTGGTGATGTTCAGGAGAAGAGTGAGGAAAGTGACCTGGTGATGTTCAGGAGGTAGAGTGAGAGAAAGTGACCTGTGTGATGTTCAGGGGGTAGAGTGAAAGTGACCTGGTGATGTTCAGGAGAATAAGAGTGAAAGTGACCTGGTGATGTTCAGGGGTAGAGTGAAAGTGACCTGGTGATGTTCAGGAGGTAGAGTGAGAGAAAGTGACCTGGTGATGTTCAGGAGTAAGAGTGGAGAAAGTGACCTGGTGATGTTCAGGAGGTAAGAGTGAGAGAAAATGACGCTAAAGAGGTAAAAGTGAGAGAAAGTGACGGCGATGTTCAGAGAAGAAAGTGACAAAGATAATCATATGGCAAAGGAAGAGGCGGGGCCGGGGTGAGGCAGGCTGGGTCACGTCCTCAAACTCCGATGAGACTAACCACCACCACCACCATCATACCGAGGCTGAGGTGGGGTTGGGGGTGTGGTCGACGTAAAGCCTCCACCCACGACCCTCGTACTGTATGAGCAATACGTAGCTTCTA
>NW_024748109.1:13970972-14036833 GCF_018991925.1 Homarus americanus
TCACCACACCCTCACACACACTCACCACTACCCTCACACACTCACCACCACCCTTAAACACTCGCCACCACCTTCACACACTCACCACCACCCTTAAACACTCACCACCACCCTTACACACTCACCACACCCTCACACACTCACCACCACCCTCATACACACTCACCACTCCCCTCACACACTCACCTCCACCAACACACACAAGTGTTGGTCAACGAGACAGAACCAACCATAACAAATACTAACCTACAAAGTTGAGATGTTTCAAAACACCAATAAAACTAAAAAAAAGTGACAAAATAAACTAAATAAAACAAGTTAAAAGAGTGTACGAAAAAGGACAAGAAAACAGATTAAGAAATAAGAAAGATGGTGGTATGTGTTGGTCGGTGTGACTCATCCGTCGTCTCGGTACATAAATGTAAAGGTGAAAGTAATCTCCCCTTCAGTGAAAGATTAAGATGATATAATTAAAATATTTTGCTCCAACTATAATAATAATAATAATAATAATAACAATAATAATAATAACAATAATAATAATAACAATAATAATAATAATAATAATAATAATAATAATAATAATAATAATAATAATTAATACACACAAATAAATTATTATTTCAAGTCTTTAATTAACGCTGTGTGTGTGCTTGTTACACTGATGGTTCTATTCTCAGCTTACGAGTAACAATTTTACGTAAAAATACCGAACAACGTCTATGCATCTGTACAGCGGGAAACGAATACTGTATGAACTTTTTCGCTGGATGTACAGTACAGTGCACACGCGCACAGCAGGAAACTAATACAATCATTTTCTACCCTGAACGTACACAGCGCACTTCATGAAGCACATGTAATCCTACTCTCCGAACCCTGGACCTCAGCTGACATTACCATGCCAGCCGTCGGTCAAACACCCAACTACAGCAAGGGTGTGGCAAATGAAAAACCACCAGGTGATAAAACCAGGCAATGAAATGCTACCTGCCAACCCGCCTCTTTCTCACGGAATAAAAAATAATAATAAAGAATATTTTTTTGCGTCTAAATTTAGAGTAGGAAATTGGTGGTGTGTGAATAACATTCTTTTCTCTCCAGCAATTGAAGAGTCGTGAGATAAAGGTCTGACGTGTCTACTAAGGGCCAGGTCGCCCGCCTCCATCGCTACAAAGGGACTCGGCTGATTACACCCCACACCGCCAAGTGCCAATATTTCACCCAGGTAACGACACCCGGGGTGCGGACGGTGGTCTCTCCCGGCACAACACTGCAGTAAATTCGCACCAACAACATTAGCAAAAACCTTACGACGGCACCTCGCTTCCCGCCACCACCACAGTGAGGAGAGAGACGGGGTATTATGCCAGAAATATTACCCCATCACATATGCACAAAACCTAGAGAAATGTTTTCTAATTTCTGTTTGTGGATTTTTTGTGCTTTTATTTACATTTTGTTTCTCTTTGTACGAGAGTATTTTTATTACCTCAACTATTAGTTATCCACGACCTGGTGCCAGTAGGCTGTGTTATGTTCTCAAGTCAGGTAACAGAAAATATTTGACCTATCTCGAGTCTTCCCCAGAGATGAACCACAGCTCAAGATCAGCTGCAGGAATTTGTACACGAGTCATATAATAAATGTGCCTCATCATCTTTAATGTACCAGCAGTTTGGGTATTATAATGAAGCTGAAGCAAGTTAAGAGTAATAAACAAACAGTGGACATTACATCATCTTACGGAGCCGAACATCAACACGGAATAGCGAATGAAATAAGAAAATGGAAGGAAAAAACACAGGATAAGCAGCGAATAAAATGACAATAACTATAGGGCGAAGGATAGAATGAAACTAAGAGCGATTCGGAGAAACAAACAGAAGAAAGAAATGGAAGTGAGAAAGACCACAAAGGGAGTGAAAAAGGCCGCAAAGGGAATGAGAAAGGCCGCAAAGGGAGTGACAACTGCCACAAAGGGAGTGACAAAGGCCACAAAAGGAGTGACAACTGCCACAAAGGGAGTGACAACGGCCGCAAAGGGAGTGAGAAAGGCCGCAAAGGGGGTGACAACTGCCACAAAGGGAGTGACAACGGCCACAAAGGGAGTAAGGACGGCCACAAAGGGAGTAAGGACGGCCACAAATGGAGCCTCACAAACACTGGCCACACACAAACTCCTGAAAATTCCTTGATTCAACATTTGATTTTGACGAGCTGATGCATCAGTGTTTCAGGGAGGCACGACTACCTGCGGCCGATGACCTTCGTGTTTACAAAGTCAGTCACAGGCACAGCATTACGTAACTCCTTCAACCACAACCTCTAACAACATTATTTAATGAGAATTTATAGGGAACACAAAACAGTTTTACAAAAGTAAGACACAATGGTATCTACAGAAGCCAAGGTGCAAGGAGGAATCATTGATATTTTCATAATTCATTTTCTTGTCTCACTCCCTTGGTTTTACACCCAGTATCCCAATAAAAAATTATCTTATAGGTAATTATTCCCTTACGGGTCGATCGATACCATGGTGAAATACCCAAACAAGGCTCGTGACACTAACATCTACTGAATATTTTCTCACGACCGTGACAGTCTGAAAAAAAAATACTCAAATCAAACACCACGTACTGAGTAATCTCGTCTAAAAGTCAGGTGTGAGCCGAAAACACACACACACACACACACACACACACAGAGGTCGTGGGCAGACGTGAGTGGTGGTGGCAGGTTTGGGGGGAGGGAGCGGTGTCTCCCGGGGTAGGACAATCAGCCAGGGCACTCCACTGTTTGTTTTGCCCCTCCCGCAGGCCACGAGTGCACACGGACAAAGACGGAGGAGAGCCAGGCCATGGGCCACACCACTACAGAACACAACCCCCCTCCCAGCACCACGTCAAGTCTCGTACACGATGACGCGCAGCCTGTCACTCCCGCGTCCTCTGTTGACATGCAGGACCCACCAGCCCTCATGTCTCACCTGCCCCACCACCCTCCCTCCCTTACAGTACCTCCACGCACCCCTTCCTCCCCACCCAACTCTTCTTACCACCACCCCTACTCCCCCAGGATTCTTGTTTACACAATCTCCAGGTATTTACATATAAACATCAGGAGTGACGCACAAAACAGTATTTATGGGACATCTACGTATTGATCACAAATGACACACTATACTGGTTTTATTTATTCCTTTGTGTGATATATGAAGGTGTGTGTAGTTACTGTGTGAATAATAAAAAGACAACTATTGCATCACACATTATACTAACGGTAAAATACTTCAGTTCCGTTTAGTGCCTCCAAATGTTGTAGAGAATAAATACTCTTAGTGACCTACAATATCAAAGTCATGAAGGTCATAAAAAAAATTTCAAACTGTATATTTTGTAGCCCCTTCACCCCCCCCCCATCTTCCTATCCTGCACCCCCACCATCCTCCCATCCTGTTCCCCCACCACCCTACCATCCTGCACCCCCACCACCCTACCATCCTGCACCCCACCATCCTCCCAACCTGCACCCCATCCCTCTTCCATTCTGTACCCTCGCCATCCTTCCATCCTGCACCCTCACCATCCTACAGCTTCCCTCAAGTCTTCCTTCCCTAATATCTACTCATTTAGTTTCTTCACAAAGTATTTCACAACACACTGCAGCAACAGAATTTTAAAGCTGAATCCAAATGTTTTAGGGAACAAGAGAGGGTGACGTCCACCTCAACAGCAGAGAGATAAAAACAAACACTGTCTTGTCAACTTGTATCTTACGTCTCCATCACACTGTTAGTCTGAACAACAGAAAACTATCAGATGCAAGGAACTTGTCTCCTGCAATAACTGTAAAACTCAAGGATTTGCATAACAGTGAGATGTTTAATATCAAATGTAGACAATTTATTGATGTTGGTAAACATGTTTACTATTTTGTAGTTATGTGATGTTTATTAGGATAAAGATTCGGTAGTGTACATTGTACATTAATAAAGGTTTGTTCTGGTGTCTTTCTTGGTGTTTCATCTGAATGACCTTCATTTGTCAGAGATCGACAGTTATGGAGATATGACCCCCTCTCCCATTACCTATAATTTGGAGTCGCCAGAAGTGAGTATCGCTTTGGAGTAGAGAGGAGTGGTACAGTATGGTCGTTATGTTGCGCTTGGAACATGTTCAGACATTTGCCAAGCACTGCAGACATCTACTAAGTATTATAAGCATCTCTCAAGCATTACAAAAATCTGCAGTAATAAAAACATACAAAACCTGATACTTAACATTTAAAAGTCAGTACCAATAATATATATATCATCCGTCACGTATGTACCAACACCACACGTCCTCAGCCTTCACCTGTATCCCCTGGCAGGAGTAAACCACCTCCAATCACCTCCATAATGACAACACCTTTGCCCTCCCTCTCTAGTCATGTCTGTAGTGTATTCAGGTTAAGTTTTAGTCATGCACCACGATGGTCTGTAGTGTAGCCCCCGAGAACCTCACATCCCCCATCGTAACATACTAACCTTAGGCTTATCTGTCAACCTAATTTCAGCCTAATCTCAGCCTAATCTATCATCCTTATCTCAGCCTAATATATCATCCTAATCTCAGACTAATATATCATCATAATCTCAGCCTAATCTATCATTCTAATCTATAATCTTAATCTCTGCCTAATCTATCATCCTAATCTCAGCCTTATCTCAACCTTATTCACCATCATAAATCCTCAATCCCTTCTCTAGTCTCAGCCTTAATTATCACCCTAATCTCAGTGTCATTTATCACACTACACTACACTACACCAACCCATCTATCATCCACTCTACCATCCTAATCTCAGTCTTATCTTTTATTCCAATCTCGACACTATTAATGCACTACACTGATAAGTTCTACCTCCCAATATCCACCTCATCTACCTCCCTCATCTCAAATCCAACAACCAGTCTCATCCCATCGTGAAAGTACTGTATCATGGTGTGACACTCACAGGTATGAGTAACATAGGGTGACACAGATGAGAGAAAAAGTGTGACACACAGGTAGGAGCAACATAGTGTGACACAGGTGAGAAACAGTGTGACACACGTATGAGCAACGTGGTGTGACACACAGGTTGGAGTAACATAGTGTGACACAGGTGAGAGAAACAGGGTGACACACTGGTATGAATAACACAGTGTGACACACAGGTAGGAGCAACATAGTGTGACACACAGGTAGAAGTAACATAGTGTAACACACAGGTGAGAGTAACAGTGTGACATACGGGCAGAAGTAACATACTGTGACACACAGGTCAGAGCAACATAGTGTGACACACAGGTAGAAGTAACATAGTGTGACACACAGGTGAGAGTAACAGTGTGACATACGGGCAGAAGTAACATACTGTGACACACAGGTCAGAGCAACATAGTGTGACACACAGGTAGAAGTAACATAGTGTAACACACAGGTGAGAGTAACAGTGTGACATACGGGCAGAAGTAACATACTGTGACACACAGGTCAGAGCAACATAGTGTGACATACGGGCAGAAGTAACATACTGTGACACACAGGTCAGAGCAACATAGTGTGACATACAGGTAGAAGTAACATAGTGTGACACACAGGTGAGAGTAACAGTGTGACATACGGGCAGAAGTAACATACTGTGACACACAGGTCAGAGCAACATAGTGTGACATACGGGCAGAAGTAACATAGTGTAACACACAGGTGAGAGTAACAGTGTGACATACGGGCAGAAGTAACATACTGTGACACACAGGTCAGAGCAACATAGTGTGATACACAGGTGAGAGTAACATAGTATGACATACAGGCAAAAGTAACATAGTGTGACATACAGGCAGAAGTAACATAGTGTGACACACAGGTGAGAGTAGCAGTGTGACATACAGGCAGAAGTAACATAGTGTGACACACAGGTCAGAGCAACATAGTGTGACATACAGGTAGAAGTAACATAGTGTGATTTTATTTTTTAGATTGCCCCCGAGGGGGCTAGTTTATTGGACACCTCCTTACATCCTGTGCACGGTGAAGCGCAGAAGCGTTTACAGCACCCATCTGGGAAGCATGCTAAGTTCATGCTTGCCTTTATGACTCATGCATTAAGGGCGTAAAAGCCTGAAGGGTCATGGTTTTTGTCAGCAAGTTACATAAAGTAACAGAATGATGAGTGTGTGGGGGGAAGTTTCCGGTACATTTCATCTGTTTATGGCAAAGCGTGGCAGGTCCCTAATAATGTCAAGTGCCAGGCCTGTCACTAGGAGGAGGGATATCTGGTCAGGGAGGGAAGAGGTGTTGGTAACTTTTTTTGTTTTTATTGGGCACTCCCCCACATCCTTGTGTAAGGTGAAGCGCAGAAGCGTTTACAGCGCCCAACAGGGAAGCATGCTAAGTTCATGCTTGCCTTATGTCTCATGAGTTAAGGGCGTAGAAGCCTGAAGAGTCGAAGGCGTAGAAGCCTGAAGAGTCAATGGTGAGACAGGGTACCTGTACCCTAGGCGCAGTCTCATGTACATAATCTGTTGAGATCGAGTCAGGGATTGATACTCTTTGTAGTGGCTGTTGTCGTCACCGGTTACAGCGTCATAGTGGCATAGTGTGACGCTACCCCGTTGTTTCAGGTGTGTCCAGTGTTCGTCGAATGCTTCTCGTTGTACGGCGTGTATGCGAGATTTGAGATGATTCAGGGAGAGGGCGAGGGTGGCTTCAATATCTTCTTCTTGTGTCGCTTCTTTGGCAAGTCGATCAACAGTGTCACAGGCAGTTAATCATATTTGTGACGGGATCCAAATAAACTTGACACGGATGTCATCAGTTTGTTTTAGCCCGGCGACGGCGGCTAGGGTGTGTTGGGCGGCAAGGGAGGGGAGGGTAATTTGAGCCTCGCTAGCGCAAAGTGCTGTCACTGATTATAAGGAGGTTCCGGCGTTCAGTGCGAGCATAGTGTAATATATTGGTAAAGTAATATAGTGTGACACACAGGTGAGAGGTTCTCAGCGTGACACTCTACCGGAAAATTATCTGGCAATACCCACACCCCGAAGACTTTGGCAGCAATGGGAATAGGTAACACTGCTGAAGGCTCTGGTAAATGACTTAATGTCTTTCCTTGGCAACACTGGTGATGGCTCTGGTAGCCAGAATAATGTATCACCAACGCTGTGATGAACCTTCTTCTTTGTTAGACACCTCGGGGTGTATTACCCCCATCATCACTGTTAAGGAAGTCCTGCTACGAGAGAAGGGCAGTTAACAGAGGCCAGTGTAGATATATACCATGCACATCAATATGAGCCAATAGTAACATTGAGTACAATTGTATCCCCAAATAAGTGGACGACACCAAGTTTATATTCATTAATAAAGAAGACAAACCGGCGGTAGAAGCACCACACGTATAACACTATTTCTTGTGGTCATCACCGTTATAGCAGCTACAGTACTGATGTTTCTCAACAACTAGGTGTGGTAGCCTGGTCGTGTGGCCGAGGACCTACAGTATGTCTAGGGGAGTACTGGGTCACACCCGCGACCCATCTACTCTACTCTACCGACATTTAATATTACGTGGGTTGTCATGGTCGTCCCTGTAAAGGTGTGATCAATCAACGTGTAGTGGTATTAAGTATAAATAATGACTATCTTACTCCTTGTATGTGTTTGTGTTTTGTGACTTATAGTTGTCATTTTATGAAAAGACGTGAGAGTAATTGTGTACATTTTTTCAATCGAAAAGAGAAGCCGAGAGGGTCAACGGTCGTCCCCCAGGGTTGCCAGAAACACCTCCCAGGATGTCTCTCAGTCCTAACTGTCTTGGGTTCTGTTTTAAGGGGGTGAGATCGTGACAGGTGGTTCAGAAGTCATTATGAGGGCGAGTGAAACCGATGACTGCCTGGGTGCGTGACACTTCGGTGTAACAGCTGCCCTCCACCCCCACAATATTTCCTCGCCTAAATTACCAAAGTAACAAATATATTTTTCTAGAGCGTTATTTACCTTATGGTGATTTAAGTAAACAAAAGTTTCAGTTACTAGCTTTTTTTGTCATTTATATCATGATTCTGTAAACCATAACGTAGAAGAGAAACTCGGTTTAATGCCACACCAACTTCCATAATAACTTAAGCACTTATAATACTTTAACTGAAATAAAGCATCGTATACACATTAAACTGGCGAATCATTAATGTCTCCAAATATCCACATTACGGTTGGGACTCAATCTTCGAGGAACCGTCACACCCTCACCTCTTACAGTCACCAGTGACCTGGACCACGGTGCACACTCCTCTTAATCCCTAACCCTAACCACTCATGTTGATCTACTTATCACTACATAACCAACTTTTTATTATTTATTCTTTTTAATTTCTGGTAATAACAATTCCTATTTGTAATGGGCTATTATACGCCCGTGGTGACCCCCGGCTGTAATGGTGTAATAAAGGTGTTGACGTAATAAAGACACAAATAATTAAAACAAAATGTGAAGAAGAGAAGTAACGTGTAGGCAGAGATGTCAATAGTCCCTTTTTTTAACTGTAGTAAGGAAGTAAAAAAAAAGTATGATGTTATATATATATATGTGTGGTCACAGTCCCCGGTCACTCCACTCACCCACACACCTTCTCTTTGTGTCCCGGTTCTCCACCACTCCCTAAACCACTTAATCTGGTGCCCTCTCCATTGACCCCTCAACCACTCAATTCAGCGTGACCAACACCTCACCATCTAGACTTACTTTAGCGGTTTCCACCCCTCCCCTTCCACAGGCCCTGCCCAAGATACTATCAACCCACACAAACAGTACCGCGATTGAGAAAACCTCGGGATCTGATTCAAATTAATACTCTAGATTCACGTGTAACACAAAGAAATGTATCAGGAGAGAGTACATCACCTAGCAGTCCACCATCACGTGCTGCTCCATCACCTGTACGACGGCCCTCTACCACTACTTTATGAAGACGCCAGGCTCTCAGGTTCTGATGTTGGTGATAGTCAGGTTCGCTCGCCTCGTTGTCTGGGAGTGTGTGTGATGCTACCTCGCGGGCGTTTATGGCCAAGATGCTTTATGGTAATGCAACTTCTGTTATCTTGCTTGTTACGAGACATTCTCAATTTGTTCGGACCCTGACTTAAAATTTCACAGGGAGTATTATACAGTACTGTAGCTACAACTGGGCACCTTGCACCATTCTGAATCTTAACATTATTTACATCACTCAGCAAAAGTATTATTTTCAATAATAATCTTGGCATTATTTAGAATATTGAACAAAAGTGTGATTTTCTGTGTCTGGTACACAGACACTGAAGAACCTTGTTGGAGATCCCATTATACTGACCTGAGGACGCAGTATGTCCGGGTTTGGCTGGTAAACAAAACCATCACAAAAGGCAAGATTTAAGGTTGTGATCTAATCAGGAACTGTACAGTGTAATCAAGCTATGAATTTAAAAATTTGGTTCAAGTCATTTTCAAACTCGAGAGCCTCACCCACAGTAAATCCCAAAGAGGAACATGGAGACCAACACTAACAGGACGTTCATAGGTTATCACATACAACATCAAGTAATATATCACTCTACTTGTGCTGGCATCTTGTTCCTAGAAGCTGGTTTACTTTCTTTGTCTTCGCTAAACTACCATCATTACATACCTTAAAAGTGGACACCTCAAGTCAGGGTGATGCAGGGCTATTATTACCCATCAGCAGAACTATATCACCCCTGCAGGTCGAGCCCTTTACAGTCATCACGGCCTATCCATCACACATCAGCTGATCCGTCAACCAACACTCTGGGGTCGAGGTACTGTAATTGATGCAGGTAAGCGAGTCGTGCTGGGGTCTGAAGGTGGTACCGTGGGGGTCGTGTTCTGGGTCTTAACGGCGTACTGTAGGGGAGTCGTGCTGGGGGGTATTAAATGAGTACTGAGGGGGGTGTATTGTACTGAGGTCCTAAATGGGTACTGATATTCTTTAATGGATACTGTGGGAGTCTTAAGGGGTGACTTGTAGGGGTCGTATCGGACTTTTTGATGAAGTATCGTGGGGGGGGTGGAGTCGTCATGTTGGGCGGTGACGTGGATTAGGACGAGCTGGGAAGTACTGTTGGCAAGTTTTTTTGCGAGTGATGACGAGGAGCGTACAGGGTGGTGTCTGGATGATGACGGCAGAGTTGTGCTGGCGTGGTAAAGGGGACATGACGGTACTCGTGTTAAGTGGGTCGTAAGAGTGGTCGTGTTGAGGACAGTGGTTGCTGGCCGATCGTAAAAGGGTTGTGGAGAGGTTGTAAAAGTGGTCGTGACATTTAGGAGGGGTCGTGAGGTGGACCGTCGTACAAAGGGTAGTCACCAGGGTGATGTGGTGGTAGTAAGCGCCGTGCAGGGGGTCGTGGTGAAGTCCGTGAGGAGCAAGAGGGACGTGAGCAACACAGGGGTGCGGTTGGGCCATATACGGTAGGAGGCGCGGCCACAGGACCAGTCTCCCAGCCGGCACCGTGAGGCATCAGTCTTCCTCCTCACCAACATTATCCCGCTATTACGCTCATGATCCCGTTTCACCGCCATTGATAGTCTCAATTATTCAATGTGTGGCGCAACTTTTATTCCGCGAGCCAGGACGCTACCCAAGCATCACCCGGCCCCCACCAGGTAACAGCAAGTATCAATACAACGCTGGAATATACAGTATATCCATATGCCTGAGGTTATTACGATGACTTCCACTCTTCCCAATACTATAAGTTTAACAACCTCATTATCGCGTGATCGTCACTTTTTTTCCGCGTCTCTTACTGGAGTTATGACGAGTGAACTTTCTAGGTACAACTTGTTAGGTTTTAACAAATTAGAATTTTCTCTCAGACTCTATTCACGCGTGATCTTCCTCCCAATCACAGTCTCTTGTGCGTACACTTAACAATTCTGTACAAAAACGGTGTGAGAAAAACCCCACGTTAGAGTGTAGTCAGGTATAAAGTCGAGTGTTAACGTGTGAGCGGGTATTGGGTGTCTCCTCGACCATAGACTGTTCCTCCAGGCCTGAGGGACAGTCTGTTCCTTTCCTAATCTCTGGTGGAGTCAGTGGTCGTACACGGCTGCGGACATCTTAACTACCCACAGAAATACATGTTCCGGATCACTTCCTCGGAATCCACACTTTTCACCACCGACTATAAAAAAAATGGATAAAGAGTTATTAAATCTAATATTTTTGAAAGCGACGTAGCAACCACTAACACTCCCGTCCCCATATTTGTGAATATTTTGAATGTCTATAAATATACGTCACGTCTCTGTGAGTAGAGTAAGAGGAAAGTATCAGCAACACTTTTCTGCCGCCCACATCTTTTCATGTCAAAATATTAAGGTTCAAAGTCCAGCAGTGTTTCGTCGTCTACAATTACACGTCTTTTCCTTTATTTACCGATTATAATACTTTAATTTACTGCGAAAATTACAGGAGCCAAAACTGGCAAGAATTAATAGTTTTCTGTAATGAGCTCTCAAAGCGTCACAAGAGTTTCCTGAAGGCAACTTATTGAACAACATATAAACATTGAAATAAAATGTTCACAAAAAGTTGCATCCGCCGCGGTAACACATGTCATTACCATAGAAGCTTCCCTGTGATCATCAGAAACTTTCACCCAACTGACAGTATGACGTCTGAATTACAATATTAGTGAAGGAGAGGCAATAGGTGAGAGAAACTAGCGTGCTACAGGAGGGAGGGAGGCTGGTCACTGTGGCTACAATGCTCCACTGCACCCAACTAAATTACCACCTGCCAACATCTACACAAAAACTACCATGGACAACTGGATAAACTACATAACAGCCAACCTATAAATAACGACACTGTTGAAATAATACCATCACCCACTTTATTCTACCACTTGTCCATAAACAACAAGCTTAATGCAAGGTCACAGGTACACAGTGTCACGACCCAATTCCAAAGCCCTTATTTCATTACCAGTTCACAAATAGGTAACTAAAAGCAAGAAAAATAAATCATAGTGTTTTTTAAATATTAAATATAACTTTAAAAACCATCTAAGATTATATACAAAATAAATAGGTGCTCCATCAACGTTCATACACCACCATGCATCTCTCACCGCTATAAGTCTCCCTCTCACCGTTATACGTCTCCCTCTCACCGGCATACGTGTCTCTCTCACCGTTATACGTCTCCCTCTCACCGGCATACGTGTCTCTCTCACCGTTATACGTCTCCCTCTCACCGGCATACGTCTCCCTCTCACCGCCATACGTCTCTCCTCTTATACACCGCCATACGTCTCACCGCCATCTCTCTCACCGCTATACGTCTCCCTCTCACCGTTATACGTCTCCCTTTCACCGCCATACGTCTCCCTCTCACCGCCATACGTCTCCTCTCACCGCCATACGTCTCCCCCTCACCCACACCGCCATACGTCTCCCTTTCACCGCCATACGTCTCCCTCTCACCGCCATACGTCTCCCTCTCACCGCCATACCCCTCTCACCGCCATACGTCTTCACCGCCATACGTCTCCCTCTCACCGCCATACGTCTCCCTCCTCACCGCCATACGTCTCCCTCTCACCGCCATACGTCTCCCTCTCACCGCCATACGTCTCCCTATTTTCCTCCTATTCTTCTTATTATCTTTGACCACACTCCACAAAACACAATGTATTTAGCAAACGCTGCAGCTGCTGAGAAAAGAGAGAGGCCAGAGTCACTACCAAGATCAGAGACGTTACCGAGAACAAATGCCGGCTTGAAAGTCATGTACATTAATACTGACACGTTCCTTGATAAGAAAGATGAGTGTGATACACTACGGAAGGTACTATCGTGGACAAAAGTTCGCTCCTTCCCAAACTGAAGCAGTATCGACCCGCACAGCACACCCGCACCAGATAACAATCGGGGTAAGTCAGTTCGGAGACTCATTCCCGTGTCTCAGCTTCACTACAGGGAGCGAACTTTTGTCCACGATAGTACACTAACCCGATATAGTAGAGCTGCTGTACAAGAACAGGAGAATCGACCCAGAGGAATGTGACTCATTTACGATCCTTTCTCAAGAAACTTGCAAGAGGGATGTGGTTATCTGTGCTAGGCAAGACCTTAGAGCCAGCCAGGTGAGGGTACAGGAGCAGGATGTTTTTGAAGAAACAAAATGGTGTAAAATTAAGTTAAAGGGGAGATATGCTAGGGACTTTCAGTTGATTGGAAATTTCCAAAGGACGGCCACCAGATTGGTGCCTGCACTTCGGAACGTCAGCTATCCAGAGAGACCAGAGAGCCTGCAACTTCCTAGCTTATACTACAGACGGGCAAAGGGAGATCTAATTGATGTGAATAAACATCTCAAAGGGCACTACTCAGTCGAGTGTCCATATATGGAGCTGGTGGATGCCCGCCCCACAAGGGGTCACAGCTCGAGGTTGAAGAAGCCACAAGTCCAGAAAACTGTGAGGACAAACTTTTTCGCAGTGAGAATTGTGAACTCTGGGTACAATCTGCCAGAGTGTGAGCTCATTCAAGGCCAGATTTGACCAACACTGGAGCAGGTTCAGGTACATTCAGGAGCCAGTGCATGCCCAGTACTTGCCAACAGTGCGTAACAGAGACGTGACCGACCGCCCAAGCGGCTAACGAGCCGATCAGTGGCGAAGAGGATAAAAGTAAAAGTATTACCATTTTTTCTTCCCTTACTTACCCCTCACTCCTCCTACTCCTCACCCCTTCCCTACCACCCTCATTCCTCCTACCCCTCACGCCTCCCCTTACCACCCCTCACTTCTCCTACCTCTCTTCTCTCCCTTTACCACCCCTACTCCTCGTACCCCTCCCCTTACCAACCCTCGCCAACCCTCATCCCAACCCACCTAGCACCCCATCTACCACCCCCTTCACCCTACCCCTTCCTTCACCAACACCCTGATCTCGTACCCTCACCCCTCCTCTTCTCAACCTTCACGGATATTCCTTCTTATCACCCCCCAACCCTGGACAGTGGAGCCCAAATGGGAGGTGTGAGAGGCAACAATAACAGAGAAGAGTACTAGTTGACCTTTTCCGTACACTGGCCAGGCAGCCGATGCCACTCTCTCCGCTCACCACCACCACAAGGATTGTTCGTCCCTACGCCCGTCATACCTCACTGACTCTCACCTTGACATCTGTGTTCAAGTCACGCCTCGCCCCATGACACCTGTGTTCTGGTCACGCCTCACCTAATGACAAGTGTTGCATTACCAGACTTCACATAAAAAGGTTTACATTATTGTAAATACTAAATTTAAACACTGGATAATGTCAAGTGATACCGCCACTAGTGTGTTTTAGTGGAGGTGGGCGCCAACCATGGTGGTGGGCCCCAACCATGGTGGAGGTGGGCGCCAACCATGATGGAGGTGGGCGCCAACCATGATGGAGGTGGGCGCCAACCATGGTGGAGGTGGGCGCCAACCATGATGGAGGTGGGCGCCAACCATGGTGGAGGTGGGCGCCAACCACGGTGGAGGTGGGCGCCAACCGTGGTGGAGGTGGGCGCCAACCATAGTGGAGGTGGGCGCCAACTATGGTGGAGGTGGGAGCCAACCATAGTGGAGGTGGGCGCCAACCATGGTGGAGGTGGGCGCCAACTATGGTGGAGGTGGGAGCCAACCATAGTGGAGGTGGGCGCCAACCATGGTGGAGGTGGGAGCCAACCATGGTGGAGGTGGGAGCCAACCATGATGGAGCCAACCATGGTGGGAGGTGGGAGCCAACCATGGTGGAGAGGTGGGCGCCAACCATGGTGGAGGTGGGAGCCAATCATGATGGAGGTGGGAGCCAACCATGGTGGAGGTGGGAGCCAACCATGGTGGAACATGGTGGAGCCAAGCATGGTGGAGGTGGGAGCCAAAAATGGTGTGGAGGTGGGTGCCAACCATGGTGGAGGTGGGCCAACCATGGTGGAGGTGTGGGGAGCCAACCATGGTGGAGGTGGGAGCCAACCATGGTGGAGGTGGGAGCCAACCATGGTGGAGGTGGGAGCCAACCATGGTGGAGGTGGGCCAACCATGGTGGAGGTGGGAGCCAATCAGGATGAAGCTGGGAGCCAACCAGGATGAAGCTGGGAGCCAACCAAGATGAAGCTGGGAGCCAACCATGGTGGAGGTGGGAGCCAACCATGGTGGAGGTGGGAGCCAACCATGGTGGAGGTGGGAGCCAATCAGGATGAAGCTGGGAGCCAACTAGAGTGGAAGTGGGAGCCAGCATCAGCTCCAGGCTCACTGCTGGTGACAGGTCCACGTCGACACTGATGATAAGTCCCGTCATGCACTGCACTGTACCTCGTGTGCTGTGTACCTAAGCACTTACTACTGCGTGTCTCTAATGCTAATGGCTGGAATACTGTTATATTATCTTAAAGTAAAGAAACAAATACCCTACACAACTTATACAGCTGCCACAGTTCAACGGCAACCAATGTTTTATCCAAGCCAAGACCATTTACAGGTCACTACTGTCTCCTTAACATATGCACATATGCCATGAACGATGAACGAACCTCTAGTGGGTGTTGTGTACTGAGAATTGCTGGAAATAAACGACCGCCATTTGGTTATTGTTGATGAAATCCAAAAAATCATGCACAGTGCATGACTGTATTATCATTCACCATGTTTTTGCCAAGTCAGAATACATCTTAACTGCTTTCTGCGTAAGTATTGGTAATGAAAAAAAAAATGGCCGCCAGTTGGAAAATTCCTTGTCAAATCCAAAAACTAATTGATGTGCATCTTTAACCTACTGTATGTAATCTTACGCCAAGCCCAACGAACAGTCTTCAGAGGCTTCTGTAATAATAATTATACTGTATAGATCCGGTAAAGGAAACTTGAGGGCGTGAAGGCGGACACATGGACAGAGACAGAAAACAACTCACTGTGGTTCACAAACTTTTTCACATTATGTCCTCCTTTGTTTTTACCAAACCCTCACGCTCCCTCTCCGTTTTTTCATTCATCTTAATCAACTTATAATCAATGTTGCACCTTGTACTCGTATTCATATTACTTCTAAGATCCACTAACTCGTAATTATTTTATCTGTGTCTTGAGAATAAGGTGAAGATTGAAATATAACCAGAAAAATAATTACTGTTACAAAAATGTATTGAAAATTTCCTAGTAAATATAAAAGAATGTCAGAATCTATGTTTTTCACACGGCCTCACCCCCCCCCCCCCACAAGTATGTGAACCACTGCACTAGTAGTACCTTCCGGTAATATCGGTACTGCACTAAAAACCTTACATTACTGGGGTGATGCAGCTTCAGGTGAAACTGGTAATGTTATGATATGATCGTAAACCTTGTAGTGTGTTACGTGTGTTACATTAAACCATCCAGTGTTAAACTATTCATCAGGAGGATGTTTTATTGTGTAACAATATTTCTGATATCATGAGCTTTATAGGGTGTGGGAGGGGCCCTACTGAGCTGTATTTAGGCTGATTCACAACAATTTGTGATGTTGGACGCTGACGTGTCACAGGAAACCACCCGGACACCGTCAGTTGACAGCACCGCCTGATGTAGCTCTTCATGTGTATTACTCGACGACGTGACACTTGGTGGAAATGAGTAACTTGCCACTGATGACATGGGTGAATACTGTCCAGGTGTCATCCACATAACCTGCCAATGAAAGCCATCACTATACTTCACAACCTTTCAAAACATCGATAAAAGACTTCAAGATAAAATTCAGGGCGTGATGCATCCCTCCCTCCCCGGGTGAGCTCGTGCAGTGCGGAGAGCCTCATGAACAGTAAAATGTCCACTGGGCGCTGTAAAACTTTCTCAACGCCACAAACCTTGACAGAAGTGTCACGTAACACATCTTCACGTTCGAGTCTGCAATAAAATGCGAGCACGACGGATTGGAGGGCCGCGGCTGGTCCTGCTCCACCGGCCACTATCCAGATAGACTTTCAGACTTTACTGAACTGTTCATGGCTACAGTGACCCCTGAGTCAATAGCTGAGGTCACGAGAGGACGATTGTGATGACAGATGGCTTTATTTATAGCTGTGTGCCCCCACTGGTCGTGGGGTCATAACACGTGAGCGGCGGTGTTGGTGATGGCAGGAGTGATGGTAGCAGCGATGAAGATGGCAGGGGTGAAGATGGGGAGGGGTAATGGCAGGGGTGAAGATGGGGAGGGGTAATGGCAGGGGTGAAGATGGGGAGGGGTAATGGCAGGGTGAATATGGGGAGGGTGATGGCCGGGGTGAAGATGGGGAGGGGGTGGGGTGAAGATGGGAGGGGTGATGGCAGGGGTGAAGATGGGGGAGGGGTGATGGCAGGGGTGAAGATGGGGAGGGTGATGGGGGGTGAATATGGGGAGGGGTGATGGCCGGGTGAAGATGGGGAGGGGTAATGGCAGGGGTAAAGATGGGAGGGTGATGGCAGGGGTATGTGAGATGGGGAGGGTGATGGCAGGGGTGAATATGGGGAGGGTGATGGCCAGGGGTGAAGATGAGGAGGGGATGGGGGTGAAGATGGGGGAGGGTGATGGCAGGTGAAGATGGGGGGGGTGTGGGGTGAATATGGGGAGGGTGATGGCCGGGGTGAAGATGGGGAGGGTAATGGCAGGGGTGAAGATGGGGAGGGGTGATGGCGGGGGTGAATATGGGGAGGGTGATGGCAGGGTGAAGATGGGGAGATGGCAGGGTGAGGTGGGGGAGGTGAAGGGGTAAAGATGGAGAGGGGTGATGGCAGGGGTGAAGATGGGGAGGGTGATGGCAGGGGTGAAGATGGGGAGGGGTGATGGCAGGGGTGAAGATGGGGAGGGTGATGGCAGGGGTGAAGATGGGGAGGGGTGATGGCAGGGGGTGAAGATGGGGAGGGGTGATGGCAGGGGTGAAGATGGGGGGGTGATGGCAGGGGTAAAGATGGAGAGGGGTGATGGCAGGGGGGTGATGGCAGGGGTGATGGCAGGGGTGAATATGGGGAGGGTGATGGCAGGGGGGAGAGGTGATGGCAGGGGTGAAAATGGGGAGGGGTGATGGCAGGGGTGAAGATGGAGGAGGGTGATGGCAGGGTGAAGATGGGGAGGGGTGATGGCAGGGGTGAATATGGGGAGGGGAGGCGGGGTGGCAGGGGTGAAGATGGGGAGGGTGATGGAGGGGTGAAGATGAGGGGTGAAGATGGGGGTGAAGATGGGGAGGGGCCATGGGGAGGGTGATGGCAGGGGTGAAGATGGGGAGGGTGATGGCAGGGGTGAATATGGGGAGGGGTGATGGCAGGGGTGGAGATGGGGAGGAAACTCTTGGGATAGTGATGAGAGGCGGACAGTCACACCAACACTAAGAGAGTCTGGGGGTGAGGGAGGAGCATCCATCACCACTGCCTCCCTGAGATGAATAAAGCCTCTCCGGTAATGGTGGTGATGTTGGGTCGGGGCGGGAGATATATCCTGGGCGGCGTTTCTCACTACTATTGTGGGGCTGTGGGTGTATGGCCAGACGCGGGCGTCGGCCGCTTGGGATGGTCGCTCACCACCCTTATGTCTTGGCAAAAGACAGAGTACTTGTGTTCACAGTCCATGTTGAGTTTCACATATACGTCAAGGGCGGTATGTCAGTAATAACAGAACATGTTTTACGAATTACTGTATAATAGTTTCATTTATATTCAATATAAGAATATAAAGCAAAATTGTATACAAACACAGACAGACTAAAGCCCCCACACTTGTACAAAAGATGAACTATAGTGAGGCCTCATAACCCAAGATATACTGTATAGGTGTCTGACACACTACTCCTCGTGGCGGCTTCTCACCTACGTTTTCGCTTGTTGATGAAGCTGGCCGTAAGAGGAAGCTCATTTTCCCCACGAGGTATAAGTGTTTTAAGATCTTACCAGAGAAAGAAGATTATATTAGCGGTGGTCATACGCTAATAACACAAACACCATCCCATGAGGCTGTTTCACTCGGCACTTCTCGGTATAGTAACTCAACATTAAACCATATAGCTCTTGTCTCAAACTACAACCTGGGTCTGAGGTACGGGCATCTGATCAGCTCCACATCACCACCACCTGTGGGACACTGGCATGACAGTTTCCACAGTATCTCTCCTTCTGGCCTTTCCCCCTGTCAATAACTGACAAACATACCATGAAAATTATACTGCGGTATTTTAATTAGAATAAAAAGTGCTAAAAATAACCTATGGTCACCAACACCTTGATCACAGTAGGAAGGGTAGAGGGCAGCTCAGCAGTGTGGTATGACACTACACTTGCTTGGTATTCTACACCAGATCTCATCGCGCATTACCATATCAGTTCATTACATGCTTCTTCGTCCTACCGCCTGGCATATAAACGAACTTATTTCGAGTCAATGAAAAACCCATTAATAGGCAGGTCATGGAGCTCTGGCCGGCCCAATCCTTCATCTAGAGAGGCGCACCTGCAATCTGACCCTCACTGATGCCCACCCCACCTCACGGTTGTAAACCATATAGGTAAAGTGAAGTGCTGTAGGGAGGCAGTCTGAGGGCGCAGCTGCAGGTATGGGCGTGATGAGCGTGTCCCTGTAGCGTTGCACCACCCGGCGTGGTACAGGGAGCCTCCACCACCACACAAAGGACCACACCACATAAACAACAGAAACAAGTGGCCCAGCGCCCGTCCTGCCACCCCAGCCGTACCCCTCTACACCTGATTATCATATGTATTTCCCCTTGTGTCGCTGGTGTGTGTGTGTGTGTGTGTGTGTGTGTGTGTGTGTGTGTGTGTGTGTGTGTGTGTGTGTGTGTGTTCAGTAAAAGTATCCTCCAAGAGCCAGATCAACTAGACTCACCTCGACCTCTGGAGTCAATCAACAGATATTATTAACAACCACAGTTATCCGAGTCACCCGAGACCCCGTCATCAACTAAAAGTCAACCACAGCCCAAGGCCTTGCCACAGCCCAGATCAAGTACTACGTCAGCTAACCACGATAACGATCAACTACACCAAACACGCCCCAAACCAATTAAAAGACAAGAGTTACGTCTGACTATGACATATTATTCCCAGCACTGTGACTATTGCAGACAGAACTAAACGGGCCATAACTCTGTTAAAAAACCCACCAGATTGGAACCATTTTGACACAGGTACAGTACAGTGATAGACTGAAGTATCTTCCCGGAGTCTTGATGAATTCATCACAACGGTTGAGCCATTCGACACACGCCTGTGTGTGGAGCCCGTAAACAGTTGACAGAGCTGTGGAACCTTGGAGACGAGTCGACTGTGACACTATTCATTGTGTTAGTCAGTTTTCATTATACTTCGGTCATTGCTGGGAAGTTACTTTATTCTCTCACTGTACATCGTCCCTGTATAGAGGCCGTGAAAATCCGATGAATACTGATGACCGAATTAATTAAAAATGCAAACAAAGTAATTATTACTGACATATACCGATCGTTATACCTCACACTCCCGTTATGGTCAAAGGATGGGATAACGAACCTATGTATGCTACACTGACCACAACCCATTTTAATTAACCCTATTACGCTACGACCAAAGTCAACCAAACGAGACGACTGGACGAACCACGTGTGAACCAGGTCAACCAAACTCGACCCCGGTAAAACAAACAAACAATACCAAGCTCAACATAAAACATCATAACCTAACCTAACCTAATACTTATAGTAAGTTACTTTGCTATAATTGCATTTCTTTTTCTTTACAATTTATAGAATTTCAGAAGAAGAAAAAGAACTGGCCCGGTAGCTCACCTCACTTGGCAGTTTACGGGTGAGTGAACAGGAGGTTGGTTTCGTGTGGCTCAGGACTCTGGCACTTAATGTTACTAGTCGCTCTTATGATGCATCCCATTAACACACACACACACACAGACACACAGACAGACACACACACACACACACACACACACACACTTCCCCCAAACAGGAAAATCCAAACAACTCTGAATAAATTTTTGTCTTCTTTTGTTACCTCCAAGTCGTGTATGGTGAGTCACACAAGGGAGTCGTAAAATAAACCCTCTTTTTTCTGTATCTTCCCTTACTAACAACACACTCTAGTAAATTCTCCCCTCCCTTACCACCAACACACTCTAGTAATTCTCCCCTCCCTTACCACCAACACACTCTAGTATATTCCCCCCTCCCTCACTACCAACACACTCTAGTATATACTACTCTAGTACTCTCCCATACTAATGATATACTCCAAATTTCCTCTAACCCCCCCCCTCTACACACTCCAATATTCATCTATACCTCTCCCATACTACCAATACATTCTAAACTACAAACGCACTCCCAATATATTTCACACAACCATAATACTAAAATACTTTAATATATTCCACAATCCTATACTATTCACGTATACATTTAAAGCTTAAAACATCGTCCCTCCCTCCTTCCCTCCCTAACCCCCGCCCCCTCCCTACCTCCCTTCCTCCCTCCGATAAAATAACTGACACACACATTAAAGTCCGTCTCCGTCCCCGCCACAAGACACCTCACCACAGAACGTAAACAAGCCCGGTTGTTTTTCTCTCTTCTGGAGGTCCAACTTGACCTTTTGTTTTCCCGGAGCTGAAAGGCAAAAGACACAGGGAAAACACTGAGGTTTCTCTCCGTTATAAGAACCCGAGCAGCTCCAATTTTCTTTTGTCATCGCCAACGTGAGTACGAAAAATATTCACTTCATCCTCGCATTACGGCACATGATAACACTGGGTGCTCGAGCGTTCACCTAAACTTTTACAATATCTCACAGAGTAAGAGAGGACGAAGTGATTCAACAAAAACCAAGACTAACTAACCGTGTAAAATCAATTCCATATCGTGCGGACAATGCTTTGGTGGAGTGTCAAGGCCTGGGAACCGAGGAGGTGAAGGATGGCATGTGTCTCTTACTGTTTCCCGCGCCTTTGTTGTTTACTTTTGTTTCCCGCGTTTTTATGTATTTTCTTTAAGTTTTCTAATTTTCATTATTGCTTTCCTTATCCATTAGTCACTCCATTAATAAGTTTGATAAAAGAGAGGACTATCTTTATCTTCTATAAGAGTCCTAATAAAATCATATGAAAAGGAACTTCGACATTTATAACACGTTTTAGGGTTAAATTAAAGAAAACACAAACTGTAAATTTCTTCTCACAATAAAAAAGAAAACAGTTCATTATTAACAACACATTTTAAAAATGTAACCATTTTTTTCCAGGTTAAGAGACAGACGCCCTGTAGTGGAAATAATATTTTGTTTTGTTTTACTGACATGCTCAAGAGAGTAACAACCACAAGCATTTATAGTTTCAGGTGAAAAGTAACGTCCACTCAAAGAGTACAAATCTTAATACAATACGGTACTGTATCCTAAAATTCAATCTTTTACATCCTACTGTAATATATACCCGGTGAAATTTGTCGAGAATTACGTTGTTTATCAGATCAACGAATTGAAACCCAAAGGAAAAAAACAAGACACAAATAGTACTACAGAGGACTTGTGGTACAATTCGTCACAGTTGTTGCTGTCAGCCAAGTCGTTGAAACTAGGCCATGCCCTCTAGCCGCATTAACGACGCCATTGGTCATGGGTGCTGGTGGTCAAGGGAGGGTGGAGGGCATGCGTCACCACAGCAGTTTCTAGGCCACAGGCTTAACCAACTGACCACTGTTAGTTCCAACGTTTTCCTGCTGGGAGCCTTGTTCTTCATTATTCACATAACATCAATTGTAAGCGAATTCTAAATATGTTAACAGCTTCGCCCCAAAACTCGTACATTATTTTAATCACAGTTTCTGTCGATTCAGACTTCAGAAACCCTCACCGTGTCTGTCTGTGTTAATTTCCCATGTCTGTCAGATAGCTTCTAAAACTACAATCCATTCCCGATTCTGTCCCCGGCTCCATAAACACCAGGTTCCTCATTGTCAACCTCAACATCCGGAAAAAAGTCAAATCCTGATTTATTAAGATCCAAATTTTATGAAACTATGAAACAACTCCCAACTATTCCTCAGTCTATGACGATTTATAGATACACTAAAATGAGTCCCACGGACTTCACTGTACCGAACATAATGCATCTCAATAAATATGAGTTGCTTATATAAAGAAGCATAACCAATCAGTCGAACATTCAAGGTGCCATGATCCTCAGGTCTGACAGCTAAAGGCCACAGCTTCCTACACTAAAAGCGTTCTGGCCGTCTTTACCAATCCTCCCAGACCCTTGTATCTCCTCGGGGACTCAACATCATCCATTCTTGTCAGTCTCTGCCTTTTCCTGGCCCAACTAACTTTACATATTCTCATTAATATCCCTGCCATTACTCCTTCACCTCTAACTATTGTGGATATGGTATTTAATTTTCCACATTCTATAAATATCAAAACAATCCCGAGCTCAGCAACCGACTTCACAAGACTCAAAAGTTAACTGAAATATTTTAACTAAATAATTCTGTTTTGTCACTCACAGTATAATTTTAGTATTAAGGACACATAAACACGTATACCTTGAGGTGATACTCGTACGTGATGGGGAGCTGAATGTTATCTTATGTGACGGTGCTGCATGGTGAGGAGGAGGACGAATAAAAATTATAGGATGACAAGGATGATAACCAGTATGATGATGAAGAAAGGATGATGAAGGATATTAGATAATAATAATGAATATGACGAGAGTGATAACAATAAAAAAAAAGATAAGAAAAAATAGGATGATAATAACGAGGATGATTACAGCATGAATGATAACAATCTGGAGCTGGACCAACACACGCACACTCACATTTTCTTTAACTTTATACTCGGAAGAAAAAACTATCTTAATGGCCAATCAAAATAACTTGTACTAGTTTATTACATTACGCTGGAGGATGCATAGAACTGTTTAAATTAGTATACGTTTAAACGCTTCTCGTGAGAATATTACAATAATAACTCCGCCGCCAGCCAGACACGACCCTTGGAAAATATTCATATTAAATTATTCACCAGATACAGATAATGACAGTTATCGTCCCATCTTTAAGCCAATCCATATTCTTACAACCGCCAGTCTGGGGGTCAAAGGCACACTCGATCACAGAGGCGACGAACGGAACGGACACACAGTACGTACGTACACACACACACACACACACACACACACACACACACACACACACACACTTAGTTCCTGTGCTGGGTGGCGTCGGCTTGTAGTTGCAGGAAAGAAGGCTCCCACACCGCTTAGCTACCACTATGCTCAGGTCTCACATGCCGCCTCTTATCATTCCTGAGTATCTTTGACTTACAATACCACACACCATAATTATAATTCTTTAAGATAAAGGTCTACAAGGCCGGGTGAGACTTTACGCCGCTAATTTGATCCTAAACTCAAAAGGTTACAGCTGAAGAAACCAGACTTGGCGATGCACCTCGCCTGAACACGTTTATACTCAAACAAGTATTACGTCACCAACGTACATAAATACTACACACAAAAGTTGCAAAAATATTGATAATATACTTGCATCTGTCGTGTTGATATGAAACAACACCGCTGTACACATCAACACACAAAGTACTGATGACTCATAAACAGCACTTGGTGACCTAGATGGTGCGCCATAATAATCATCATCAACAAGAGCCTCTCAAGTCGAGGGTGGTCATCAGTATAAACAATGGCCACGTGATCCCGGGCCCAGTGTTGCCGCCTCCATACATGGAGCCCAACTCAAAGACACGCGCGAGTGTCACGTTACACGCCACCTTATAAGAGATAGGGAGTCGAGTAGGCCAAGTAAAATAATAATTGTAAAGACTAGGAAATAGAAGTTTATGAGAATAATTACACATTCCGACATGAAACAATGTAATGATTACTGAATAGATTAAGAAAACAATAATTCATATGGGCACCTGGATGCAGGATCGTACATACAGTACAATCTGTGAAGCAGCAAATTACGAACAAAAGCTGACGATCTTCTACACAAAACAGAGTCGAGGCTATACTGTAGGCGCAGGGGATCATATTATGTAACGATATGGGGAAGCTTTGTAACGGGGTTATAGATTCTGTTAATAAACAAGAGAGGATCGTACACCCCTGCGCGCCTCTCTTGCTCCCCCGGGTCTAACGAGGCCTGACAAATCAGGCCCGGCCAGCAACGCGATTCTTGTCCAGATAACTTAAGTACCTGGTGCACACTCTTACTGGCGTGCACATGTCAGCCCCGCCCTTCACAGGACGAAATATCACCTAGTGACGCACTCCTCCAGCGTCACACACCCTTACCGACAAAAACCTCTAGCGCGAGCACACACACACACTACATCCTTGACCACCGGAGGGTCAAGATCTAGCAGGCACTGCTCCTGCTGCACAGCGGCCCCCCCTTGGCTAATGCTCGGCCCATTCCTCAAGTCCCTCTCCGCGACCCATCCTCACCACCGGGATATCAACATAATCAAAAGTAACAATTTCGTTTCGGAAAGAAGTAAGATCAGTGTTGAACAGTGATGAACAGTGTTTAAGCCAGTGAATTCAGCACTGGACAGTACCAGCGAGAGCATCTATCCACCACTGAGATAAGCACCCCTGGGAATTGGCCACCATCTTCTGACCAGGAGGTGTTAATCATGCCACCCTGGGAACAACAGTGGGTCGGCTTTACACCTGACTACGAGGTAACACAACACCACCTAGCACAGCGAGTGAGGTACTGTGACACCAACCCACACTACACTGTCCCCATGACCATGTGAGGTCCTTCATATTAACACCGGAGGACGAGTTACTGCACCACGTGAACACCACACCACCAGGTGTCTCCATGACCACGTGAGGTCCTTCATATCAACACCTATGGACGAGATACTGCACCACGTGATCACCACATCACCCAAGGTCTCCATGACCACGTGAAGGTCTTCATATCAACATCTAGGACGAGTTACTGCACCATGTGACCTATGTAACCTCTGTGCAAGAGACCAGCCCGGGCCATCAATAATTTGTATGTTCAATTCATGTTCCTTCTCGTTTTAGTAATAAGTTTTGTTAAACGACCCACTCACCCCGTGTCTTTGTATGTAATAAGTCATTTTTGTCTACTGTATATTTTCAGCCTTCGGGCTGCAGAACTTTCTCAATAAACAGTTAATTATTATTATTACACCACACACACACACACACACACACACACACACACACACACTTACACTTCTGCTGTCCTATATCTCTTAACAGCCCCCACCATTCCTGGCAAAAACAACTTAGTTCAGAAACATTCCTCATCACTGGCACGAACATACTCTAGTGCACAGACCTGACACACAACAACACGGCGCACTGTACTGTATCACCTCCCCACCAAGAGCACACACAGTTATTGGCACCTGCAGCGATAAGTGACTACCGCGCGTCAGTGATGTGATGCATTCAATTCTGCAAATTACACCTGGATTTTTTTTTTATTGGGAACTCCCCTACATCCTTGTGTAAGGTGAAGCGCAGAAGCGTTTACAGTGCCCAAAAGGGACGCATGCTAAGTTCATGCTTGCCTTTATGTCTCATGAGTTAAGGTCATAGAAGCCTGAAGAGTCAAGGGCATAGAAGCCAAGAGTGGTTTATGTCATCAAGTTATTGGAAGCTCCAACAACTTGTCCCTGAATACGAATTCGCAACTTTCGATTTACACCAGGTACCTACTTTAAACACCTGGAATGACAGTCCACTGTTTAATTAACACCTGCTTCTGGGATTTCACTTTAACACGCGATTTACACAGCAGGTCCTGCCTGGACCTTCCTCCCGCACTGTGAGAAGGTGTTGCCTGAACCTTCCTCCCGCACTGTGGGAAGGTGCTAATCCCGCACTGTAGAAGTCCTGAACCTTCTCCCCACTGTGGGAAGGTGTTCCTGAACCTTCCTCCCGCACTGTGAAGGTGTTGCCTGAACCTTCCTCCCTGCACTGTGAGAAGGTGTTGCCTGAACCTCCCGCACTGTGGGAAGGTGTTCCTGAACCTTCCTCCCGCATGGAGTTGTTGCCTACTCCTCCCGTGGGAAGGTGCTGAACCTCCCCACTTTGGAAGGTTTCCACCCCACTGTGAAGGTGTTGCCTGAACCTTCCTCCCGCACTGTGGAAGGTGTTGCCTGAACCTTCCTCCCGCACTGGGGAAGTTGTTGCCTGAACCTTCCTCCGCACTTTGGGAAGGTGTTGCCTGAACCTTCCTCCCGCTGTGGGAAAGTTGCTGAACTTTCCTCCCGCACTGTATTCCACAGTGGAGGAGAACATGCTGAACCTCCTCCCACTGTGGGAAAGTGTTGCCTGAACTTTCCTCCCGCACTGTATTCCTACAGTGGAAGGCTGCCTGAACCTTCCTCTTGCACTGTGGGAAGTTGTTGCCTGAACCTTCCTCCCGCACTTTGGGAAGGTGTTGCTGAACCTTCCCCCCGCACTGTGGGAAAGTGTTGCCCTGAACTCCTCCCGCACTGTATTCCTACAGTGAGAACATGCCTGAACCTTCCTCCCGCACTGTGGGAAAGTGTTGCCTGAACTTTCCTCCCGCACTGTATTCCTACAGTGGAGAGAACACCTGAACCTTCCTCCCCACTGTGGGAAAGTGTTGCCTGCTTTCCTCCGTATTCCTACAGTGGAGGGAACATGCCTGAACCTTCCTCTTGCACTGGGGGAAGTTGTTGCTGAACCTTCCTCACACTTTGGGAAGGTGTTGCCTGAACCTCCTCCCGCACTGTGGGAAAGTGTTGCCTGAACTTTCCTCCCACTGTATTCCTACAGTGGAGAGAACATGCCTGAACCTTCCTCCGCACTGTGGGAAAGTGTTGCTGAACTTTCCTCCCGCACTGTATTCTACAGTGGAGGAGAAATGCCTGAACCTTCCTCTTGCACTGTGGGAAGTTGTTGCCTGAACCTTCCTCCGCACTTTGGGAAGGTGTTGCTGCTTCCTCCCGCACTGTGGGAAAGTGTTGCCTGAACTCCTCCGCACTGATTCACAGTGGAGGAGAACATGCCTGAACCTTCCTCCCGCACTGTGGGAAAATGTTGCCTGAACTTTCCTCCGCACTGTATTCCACAGTGGAGGAGAACATCTGACCTTCCTCCCGCACTGTGGGAAGGTGTTGCCTGAACCTTCCTCCCGCACTGTGGGGAGGAGGTTCTGCCAGATTCTCCCCGTCACTGTAGGAGACAAACAGTTTACAAACTTCCTTTTTCAGTAATGTCATACATATTTAGTGTCCAAACTAGTGGCCATAGGAACCTTAACACTGTCCTTCCCCCACAACCACGGAAACTATGAGTAAATATATAAATACCTGAGCACGAATAAACATACACACACACACACATATACTATCTACATATATCTATCTATCTATCTATCTATCTATCTATCTATCTATCTATCTATATATCTTGATAAAATCACACGGAAAATGGAAACAACGGGTACCTTAGCTTAGATAGATGGATGGTGTTATATTAGTGATGATGGATGATGTTATATGTAGTGATGATGGGTGGTGTTATATGTAGTGATGATGGATGGTGTTATATGTAGTGATGATGGATGATGTTATATGTAGTGATGATGGGTGGTATTATATGTAGTGATGATGGATGGTGTTATATGGAGTGATGATGGATGGTGTTATATGTAGTGATGATGGATGGTGTTATATGTAGTGATGATGGATGTGTTATATGTAGTGATGATGGAGTGGTGTTATATGTATGATGATGGATGGTGTATGGATGGATGTGTTATATGTAGTGATGATGGATGGTGTTATATGTAGTGATGATGGTGTTATATTTAGTGATGATGGATGATGTTATATGTAGTGATGATGGATGGTGTTATATGTAGTGATGATTAGACAATAAAATAATAACAGTTTAATGCTAAAAAAATATACTTTGCTGTACCGTTGTAGTGGAACTTACATACACCGTTAATGAACTACAGGTATTGATGGAAGAAGAAGTTTTGGGGACTGAACAGTGAGACAATGTGGCTGCGTGAACGCGCAATTCTGGCACCAAAGAATGAAACAGTGGCTGAAATCAACATGACTCTACTCAGACAGCTTCCAGGCAGTGAGACCTCATTCAAATCCAGTGCCGGATTTAGACCTGTGGAGGCCCATGGGCAGCCTCTTTGTGGAGGCCCCCCCTCATTATAACTACCCAAGAGGGTGGGGTGGCGAGTGAAGCGAGCCTAAACATCTGGGAGTTCCGGAATTCTAAATATATTATTAGCAACACAAACAATAGCATTCATTAAAAATATACAGTTCATAGGAAAACCAGGTATTCATGAATTTCAAGGAGTAGCTAGCCTAATTTCTATCACGCTTCTTGCTGAACATAGTTTTACGTGATGGAATAGATAAACATGAATTTTAAAGAATGAAAATAAAAATAATCCAAATGAATAAACAAATAAATAAAATATTGTAATATTTGGAGGCCCCCAGATTGTGGAGGCCCCTGGGCAGCTGCCCATTTTGCCCACTCCTGAATCCGGCCCTGTTCAAATCTGTTGATGCAGTAATCGACCAGGACCAAGCAGTCCAGTACCCTGCAGAATTCCTTAATTCTTTGGACCCCGCTGGAATGCCTCCTCACCACCTCACTCTCAAGATTGGAACTCCTATAATGCTCTCAAGAAATCTTGAACCACCAATCCTCTGCAATGGCACAAGACTGGTGGTGAAGAACATGATGCCACATGTACTGGAAGCTACAATACTGACAGGAAAAGCTAAAGGAGGGGACGTTTTTATACCAAGGATACCTCTCATCACCACTGACCTGCCATTTGAGTTCAAGCGACTTCAGTTCCCGGTTAAAGTGAGCTTTGCCATGACCATCGACAAAAGCCAGGGACAGTCCCTAAAGATGGTTGGCCTAAACCTGGTGTTTCCTTGCTTCTCTCATGGACAGTTCTATGTTGGATGCTCCAGAGTGGGAACTGGCAAAAATCTGTACATACTTGCTGCTAATGGCAAAACTAAAAATGTGGTCTACCTTAATGCACTACAGTGAGACAATGTGGAGCTTCCCGGAGGGTGGCGTCCTACCGTGGCCTAGAGAAAGAGCCGCCCAGAGGGCGGCAATTCCACTAGTGTATATATATATATATATATATATATATATATATATATATATATATATATATATATATATATATATATATATATATAGAGAGAGAGAGAGAGAGAGAGAGAGAGAGAGAGAGAGAGAGAGAGAGAGAGAGACGATGGTAAGAGCAACATTAATAACCCCGGGAGGTTGTAAACGCTACGCTGGTGAGTTAGTCATAATACTTGTGCCATAAGACTCGGATGGAGGTTTACGATGGTCGATTAAATAGGAAACTAAATAATTCAACAAGAGGGAAGAGCCAGGGCATATATGGGTACACTGTGGGCTACAACAAAAGAAAACTTTAAGATTACTTGACACACATATACTCTATACTGCTGCAATAAAACTATATTCTTAACGGACTTTTTTATCATGTTATAATTTTGGTAAGGACAACAACACCAATAATACAGGATACGCTTCTCTGTTTCTTCTTCAGGGGGACCTACGAGCACCAGCCAGCCATGGAGAGCTTTATGTACACGTGTAACTTGATTAACATAGGACGTCTGCAGCACACAGGCACCTTCCGCCGACCCTGAGTCTACACATATTTCCCGGGGTCCCTAAAGCTGCATGTCAAGTTTAGCTGAGATCTGTGTGGCCACCATCCCAAACTATGCTGGACATTGACTGTCCAGCGTGCACTGTTAGCACACTCCCTGCGGGTTGTGTGGCGACTCAATCAAACACAGGTAGAACAAATGATTGGACAAAACTTGGCCATGGCTGAATCTAAACGGCACAAATGTTTGTTACAAGTGTGTGCAGGAGGAAGAGTACGTGGGTGAGTGTAGGTAGACATAGCCCACACCTCTACCAGTTATCAGACTCACCGTACACCACACGACAAACACTGATCTAAAGCAGCCAAAATATCCTCACGCTTCACACTCACACTGTACTGTACATGACCAGTGGACTTATCTTAATTAGGTCTCCTTTAGCTTTACAAAGAGTACGGCACTCATTTTAACACTAAATTGGATGGTGGCCATACATAATTCTTTAACAGTCGTCAATAAAAGTCTCCACAGAGACTACACAACCCAAAGTCGGAGGGCATGAAATACATCCACAGTTGACTGAGTCAGGCCTGCAGAGCTGGGCGTATTCTTAACGATGATCACCTTTTATCCACATTCATATAACGAATATTATGACCTACTACCATGTGGTTAATGTAATGCATAGACCCATCCATAGTAATTAAGACCCGATAACCCGTCACAGTAACCAGACCAGAGTTAGTACAGCAGTCTAGACAGAGAATATGGAACGGAAGGAGGGAAGTCGCTTCCCTGTCCGGAAAACTAGTGAGCAGTAATTTGCTGAGACCGGACGTGGTGGTTACCTGGTGCGTAGGAGGATACAGGTGTGGCCAGGTGAGCTGCTGACAACAGCTGCTTGTCTCACCCCAAATACACATCACTAACCCACTTAATCACGATAAAAAATAACATCGCTGAAATGACAGGATGAAACTTTGTACGCAAACATTATAGAAGCATCACTGTGTTACTCCTGGCTACCCCTCAACACACCCCAGCCTGGAAAGGTTGACCAAGAAAGAAGAGAAACTAATAGATAATAGTGTATTTAACAAAGGCCCTCGAGGAGTCATACACTGTACTGTACTGTACTGTACTGTACTGTACTGTACTGTGCTCATTCATGTACGGTACAGTAATGCCTACCTACATCATGGCGGTCTCTCATGGATGAGTTATAATTCTGTCTACAAGTCTAAGTCACAAGGGACATTGGTTAATTATATCAACAGTAGGCACATATGGGGCATTGTACAGTACATGTATGGATCACGTGAAGTTATGTACCCCAGTTTATTTCACCGGATGATTAAATATCCTAACTCCTAAGCTATCCACCCTGGGTAGGTTTAGGGTATAATCAGGTGGAATAAGCACAAGTGATCCATCAAAGGTCTTTGTTAATACAACATACTGTAGAGGTGTGAACCCAGACATTACAGTGGTGTCAGGTGACCCTCACTGGCACCGCACAACTTCATCCGTCTGTTACCACGTGACCACCACCAGATTTAAACAATGTGCAACAGCCTGAGGTTATAACGTGTATTATTTCAATACCCCCATCTCTCTCTCCCCGTTTTATTCGATCTCCTCTTCACTTTCTCTCTTAACTTTCAGTCTCCAAGTTTTACTCTCCCCCTTTCTGTCTCATTCACAAGAAACAAGTACAAAAATATTCTCATTCGGCATCAATTTAATGCAGTCTCTGTTCTCGTTTCATCTAGAGACACTATACACGACATCACTAATCACCAGCAAGCCTCTGGTACAGTTCCTTCTTGCCGTGAGTCGAGGAGTCGGCTGCCCTCCACACATACATTTAACGACTGCACTAAATTAAACGATACCGCAATCAGTGGGTAATTGACCACAGTGGCGACATACAGCGACCATTATAATTAACTACGCTGTTAACAGATGGAAGCGGGACCGTGGGAGCCTTGGTGAGACGTTTTTGTAACAACCAAAGCATCGAGTCACCGCGGCTTAGAAAAACAATGGCTGACGCGAGCAAGGTTTACATAGTCGCGCGATTATTAATAACGCGGCAGAATAAATCCAACTAACAAAATCTCCGTCGGGATTACGGTCATATAAATTAGTCTCGTGTGAACTGTGAGTGATAGTTAAAATACTACATAAACTTCTTGTTTTTTGTATATTATTACCAGGCGAATTACTTGGCCAAAAACACAAAGTACACACTTTGACATGAAACATATAAACATGTATGTGAAGTGTGTGTGTGTGTGTGTGTGTGTGGGTGTGTGTGTGTGTGTGTGTGTGTGTGTGTGTGTGTGTGTGTGTGTGTGTGTGTGTGTGTGTGTGTGTGTGTGTGTGTGTGTGTGTGTGTGTGTGTGTGTGTGTGTGTGTGTGTGTGTGTGTGTGTGTGGGTGTGTGTGTGGGTGTGTGTGTGTGTGTGTGTGTGTGTGTGTGTGTGTGTGTGTGTGTGTGTGTGTGTGTGTGGGTGTGTGTGGGTGTGTGTGTGTGTGTGTGTGTGTGTGTGTGTGTGTGTGTGTGTGTGTGTGTGTGTGTGTGTGTGTGTGTGTTTATTAGTAAACAAAGGTGACTAGTACACGGCGGAAATTTCCAACAAGTGTCTTTACAAGAATAATCAGTTCAATAAGTGGTCGACTAGCAATAGTAACAAGATGAACCAGACAGGTGTGGAGGCTCTTACATCAGAGTACAGGTAATGTCCCGGGCAACCAAAGACTTTACGCCCTTTAATATTCTAAAATGTACGAGTTAAAATACCCATCACACATGTCTGACCGTCAACACTTTTCTTGATAAATTAGAAGCAACATCTATATCTTGGTCCACTGGTTATATATACTGAACATTAAACCATAAGACGCGAGTTTTAGACAACCTCAGCTACAACTTAGTGATGACAGTGACCACAGCTAGACCCACACAACCCCAGCTGACGAAAACCTCTTATTTCATCCGTATTACATCCACTGTCCCTCTCACTATTGACGCTTTTCGTAATCTGCACCATCGTTACAGCCACTTGTGTGCTTATATGTGTGAATATCCTAAAAGAAAGAGAAAAAAAGGTTTATAAATATTTACTAGTCCTATATAACTGTCCAAGACTATATTGTTCCCCAATATACTCCCGTGTGGACTGACCGAGTCATAAAAAATTATAATATTTGCACCTCAAACACTTATCCGGTAGACTATATGCGCAACACCACCCTGGCAAACACTGAATTATGTGTACGCTGCCATCATTTTTAAACCTGAGTCAAGGCAACAATCCTCCTGTTCCCGGATGTCAACAGTGTTATTTAGCACCGCAGGACCTGCACAGTACTGTACAGATGGTGTACCCAACATGGCCTGCAACTTGTACCTCATAAAACCATGACCTCGGAAGCAAATGGACGTAAATAAAATAATCTAAAGCGAAAGCGTAACTTGAAATATACAGAATACAGTAAACGTGGTTCAAACAATCTCTCAGGGTGCAAAAATTTTACTCTGTAAAGATGATGATTAAGTTGCTGTAAACGGGTGACAATGACTTCCTCTAGACAGACACACATCCTAGTCGCCAGGAACTAGAGGATGTCCTGACTTGCACTGTAAACAATCATTAAATTACATCAAATAGACTGAATAAGACAAGACTATATATCCCTTATACACCTTGTGTAATGTAATGTATTAGTCTGTAGTACTAAAACATTCTGACTCAATTTTCGATCACTTATAAAGTTACTAATCTTGTATTTTTATCATCCTCTGACACTCCTGAAGGAGGAAGACCCTGGACCACAAACACCGAAGATCCTTAACCTGGAGAAAAGATGTTTTGAAGCTCCAAGTCCCAACATCCTCAGGTCCCACACTTCCTGGAGCCCCAAAATCTGATGCTCGAGTAATCTTGACCCATGTAACTCTCAAGACCGAGGATTCTGGTGACCATAAACCCCAAGACCCCGACACTTGGGGGCCACGAAGCCCTATAGAAACGAAGCTGCAGATCATTTAGCACAGTGGTTCTTAACTTTTTCACATGACGTCCCCCTCTGTGTTTACCTAGCCCACACCCCCTCTGTGTTTACCTAGCCCACACCCCCTCTGTGTTTACCTAGCCCACACCCCCTCTGTGTTTACCTAGCCCACACCCCCTCTCCGTTTATAAAAATCAATTTAATCAACTTTTACTCAATGTTAAAACCTTTAATAATATTTACAATACATTACTTTTAAGATCAACCAACTCGTAAATATTTTATCCACGTGTCTCGTGCATATGGGGAAGATTGAAATATACTGATTAAAATAATTAATGTTTCACAATTTATTGAAAATTTCCTAATAAAGAAAAAAGATTGTCAGTATTTATGTTTTTCACACGGCCTCGCGCACCCCCCAGTTTGGGAATCATTGATCTAAACAAAAACAGTAAATGCAAAACAAATCTTACATTGCATCTATTTGTTAAACATTTCCTCGGCCGAACAATTTACCTGTAGGGCGGTAATCACAGTAATCTGTTATCATTACACTTAACCTCGGGTCATTACGGGGCTCTTATTAGTCCAATGTACCGTTGATAACCTCTACCAGTGGCTTTCCCTTATTCCCTAATACCACTGTTTGTTTTGTGTCTCCACAAATAGTGTTTCCAATCAACAGTTCCATACATCGTATTTTTATTGTATACTTTACTCCGACTTATGTGACCATTATCTAAGAAGGTAATTGGTACAGTAATATAATAATGGTTAAGATGTAGTAGTGGTGGAGAGAGATCATCATACACCAGGAGAGTTATATGTTAGTTAACACAAGTAGATGTTAATATACAACACTGGTGCCACCTGGCCCTCATAAGGAGTGTTCCTCAAATTAATAAATGAGATATTTTGTCTCTAAAACTAGAGCAGCGGGGATTCTACTAGAGCCACCTGGAGGCCTACACCGCCACCACCTGTGAGTCTTGTTGATATAACTCCCGGTCTTATGAAGTACATCCAACCCCTCAAAATTCATTACAGGACACACACACACACATGCCACATACAGTATATATTATAGGCAGTCGACATACAGAGCGAAGAGGCGGAAGCGAGGTATGTGGGATTGTGGTGGTTAGTGGTGGTGATAGATGGTAGTTTTGTGGTGGTGGTGACAGATGGTAGTTTTGTGGTGGTGGCGAGGTTGGTTGTTGGAGATGGTGAATAGCTTGGTTACTGGTGTTGGTGGAAGGTTATTTGGTGGCGATGGTGTAGGAGAGGATGATGGTAGTGGTAGAAAGGTTGATTGATGATGGTGGTAGCGGAATGAATGGTTAGTGGTGGTTGTGGTGAGGGTATCAAGGCGGGGTGAAGGCCGGTCCACCACAAACATGTGTGGGTTACGACCACTGGGGAACCAACAGCTGCCTCTCCTCGTCCCATAAGTGTTGATAGACCTATTTATTTTTATCCACTGTAGCCTACCGGTAGTTTTGTGTCTGAATTGGCAAAATGTAATTAAATATTTTGTATAAGATTTTCTACTCATGTTGTAGATACAGGATCCATTTTATCTCGTCCATATCTCCCAGCTAAAGTACCGGTATGTGTAACTTTCTAACCAGGATATTTTCAAAAGCAATCATGAAGAATGTCTCGTGTGTGTGTGTGTGTGTGTGTGTGTGTGTGTGTGTGTGTGTGTGTGTGTGTGTGTGTGTGTGTGTGTGTGTGTGTGTGTTGGGAGCGAGATGAGCCGGGTGAGATGAAGGTGAAGCTTTACTAATGGTGGAGGAGGAGACTTTGTTGAGGGTGTGAAGTGAAAGATGAAGTCAAGGTGGGGAGAGAGATGAGATGAGAAGATAATGAAGTGAGAAATGAGATAATGAGGGGAGAGGTAAAAATACTACTCTATAATTATTGAGTAAGAATATTTTCCAGGCACTAACATGAGAGTCAGATACGATTATTTTTTTCTTAACTTTTAATAAATTCTCTGTTTATTAATTAAGAACTGTTTGTTTACCGTAGTACAAATGGTGGACCACAGTTTGTTGACTCATGTTTATACACCATCATGGCCACCACCCACCAACAACTAGAGCATCACGAGTTACCCCCCTCTGTGTGTGTGTGTGTGTGTGTGTGTGCGTGTAGCCACACACAGGGTGGTGGAATGCTTCTAGTGTGGCAGCATTATGTTAGTGTTAAGGTGCAAGCACTGCTTGTTCCCTCTCGCTTTCAGCCCCCCCCCCCCGCTGGCTAGCCCTCGTGGCGAACAGGGAAGCAACTTGCATAAGTCTTCTAATGCCAGTACACAGCCTCCTCACCATCAAGACTCCTGCTGTGCCTCCTCGTGGCAACACACGGTAACTGGGTGCCTCGTGGGCCCAGGCTAGATCAACAGGGAATATCGGAGTAGCAGTGGACCCCAGAGGGACGGCGCATAGGCTCACTGGCATGCGGACACGTCCTGGCGCCTACCAACCACCGCCCCGCTGCCTTGTGGATTAACCTTGGGGCAGGTATAAGGCTACGGGAGTAAACCCCCGAACGAAAAATCTGAGGTAGAGCCCCGCTTAAAGCGGACATGTTTACAGAGCTCCAACAAGACCCCAACGGTGGTGAAGGCGGAAGAGGTGACCACAATGGAAACCCAACGACTACACCTGCGGACGAAGGCAATGCCTGATGAACAGGCTACTAAGGCGAAACCCAACAAACTGAGCTATCGACAGTCCATTGCAACTCTCCCTCTCCCCAGTCGTTGCAACACTTGTACCACTGGATCAGGAAAAGGGAGAGTCAAGATGTGAGGTTGCAGCCTGCATTCCTGCCTCACTACATAAATCAACTCACGGGCAGCCATCACCCAGCTCATCATACCTCTCATCATCATCAAACCCCTTATACCCCTCAAAAAAGCCCTATGGCAGAGATGATTGCCGGGAATTTCTAGTCAAAATTCTGCACACGGGCGGCACAGATAAGATGGTCGTTTATGCACTGGGATCTAGGCAACAGTGCACTCCGGTCCTGTCTGTGCGAATGAGCAGCCACTCTGCTCACATTACATGGGAAGGGGGCTAGAAAAGGTGCCCAAAACATAGCCTGTCTAAAAACCCAACCTGACTGGTCAACCGCACCCAGTAAGGTCATACTTATGCGGTGGCAAACACAATCAAATTCACAGATAAAAAAAACAAAAAACATACACCCTCTTATGGTCGCTAAACAGAATGTCAGGACCCATCTGGATACTGCGTCCTGAAAGAAGAATTGCCCTTGTGGCAAAAGAGCTGGCTAGGTATAACATAGACATAGCAGCCATCAGTGAGTCCCGGCTTCCAGATGAGGGCCAACTCACAGAACGGGGTCTGGCTACACCTTCTTCTGGAAGGGTAAGCATTTATGGAACTGGCTTTGCCAACCGCCAACGAACCCTACACAGGCTAACTGAAATGTCTTTTGGGATCAACGAGCACCTCATGATGCTTCGAGTCCCACTGAATCACTCACGTCATGCCTTCTTCATCAGTGCATACGCCTCAACACTGGATGCAGAGGATGACATCGAGGAGGCCTTTTATGCCGACCTCGCCAGAGTGCTGACCTCTATCCCCAGAGAAGACATGGTTGCGCTCTTTGGCGACTTCAATGCCAGAGTTGGCAAAGATGCTAACATTTGGCAGGGAACCATAGGGAGAAATGGACTAGGAAAGTGTAATCCCAACGGCTTCCTCTTCCTCAGCAAGTGTGCTACTCACAACCTCACTATCACTAATACCTTGTTTACGCAGGCTGAGAAGTTCAAGGGTTCGTGGCAACACCTACGTTCCAAACACTGGCATCTCATTGAGTACATCAATGTCAGAGAAAGAAATTGCCGAGATGTCCTCATCACCCGTGCCATGCGTGGCTCAGACCACTGTGACACCGATCATCGAATTGTCAGATCCAAGCTCTCACTTCATGTCGCCCCAAAACGGCGAAGGCAGAAAGTCTCCAGAAGACGTTTTAATACGAAGAATCTGGAGGATCCAGCGGTAGCACATGCTTTCAGAGAGCAGCTCGAACATGAGCTTATAAACAACCCAACAGCAAACAAAGTGAATCCCAGTGCCAAATGGGATACTCTTAATACTGTTATGACAAAAACCTGCAGAGAGACCCTCGGCCAGATCAAAGGAATACACCTGGACTGGTTTGATGAAAATGACCGGACAATCAAAGTACTCATCGATGATAATCGTGCTGCTTTTACTGACTGGCAGAACAACCCTCAGTCTCGGACCACTGCTGATACCTTGGGTAAGACGAAAGCGGCAGCCCAGCGGGAACTTCGCAATCTCAAGAACGAATGGCTGAAAAATAAAGCATGTGAAGCACAAAAACTTGCAGATCAGCACAAGATGAACGAATTTTTCATTTTCACTAAAACATTTTATGGGCCACTCACTCGTGGCGCAGCCCCCCTCCGGTCATCTGACTTTTAACCTCATAATTAAAGATGACAAAAGCCACCTTCGGCGCTGGAAAGAGCACTACCATTCATTGCTCAACCGAAACACCGATCTGGATGTCCTGACTACCCAGCAGGTCTTTCAGCATCCAGAGCTGACCCACCTCAGCTATCCTCCATCCCTGGATGAGGTAGCTACTGCCATCAAACAGATGAAAAATAACAAAAGCCTCAAGGCCTGATGGAATCCCAGCCGAGGTGTATAAAGCAGGAGGAAATTTGCTTACGAACCGTCTCCGCTCTCTCCTGGAGAATATAATCATTATGGGAAAAGGAGGAAATCCCCAAGTTCTTAAAGACGCCTCCATTGTAAATATTTATAAGAACAAGGGAGACCAGTCAGACTGTGGCAACTACCGTGGGATCTCGCTGCTCTCTTTAGCTGGCAAGATTATCGCCTGAGTCCTCCTAAACAGACTTCTTCCTGAGGAGGAAAACTTCCGCCCAGAATCTCAATGTGGTTTTAGACCATCAACTGACACCAGTGAAATGATCTTTGCTGCCCGCCAGATACTGGTAAAGTGCAGAGAACAGCGTCGTGACCTGTACATGGCTTTCATGGACCGAACCAAGGTCTTCAACTCGGTCAACAGGAAAACCCTCTGGTGGACCCTCAGCCGTTTTGGCTGCCCACCAAAATCATCACGCTTGTGAGGCAACTCCACGATGGCATGAATGGTAGTGTCCTGCACAACGGCACCAAGTCAGAGTTCTTCCCCATCCAAACAGGGATTAAACAAGGGTGTGTACTGGCACCAACTCTCTTTTCCATCTTCTTGGCTGCCTTCCTTAGTCGTGCCAGTGCCAATTTGGCCGGCGGGGTGAACATCGAGTACCGGGTGAAGGGGGTCTTTTTAATATAAGACGACTCCAGGCAAAAACAAAGGTGTCGGCAGCTTCCATTACTGAACTTCAGTATGCAGATGACCTCACTCTTCTTGCTCACACTGAACACGACCTACAGACGATCCTGAACACCTACGCAAACACGTATGCACACTTTGGCCTTCAGGTGAATGTACTTAAGACTCAGATTCTCTTATAACCTACCCCTGGTTCAGACACACATCCACCATCCATCCAGCTTAACGGTACTACCCTCTCTAATGTTACCCACTTTCGGTATCTCGGCTCCCACCTGTTCACCACCGCAGACCTAGATGAAGAGATTCAGCATCGGATCAGAGGTGCATCTCAAGCCTTGGGCGGACTCCGAAATCGTGTCTTCAGCTGTAGGGAGCTGAAATTATTCACAAAGCTGCCAGTAAATTGAGCAGTGTTCCTGCTCACACTACTATATGGCAGTGAGACATAGGTCACATACAGGAAGCACCTCAAGGCACTTGAAAACTTTCACCAACGCAGTTTACGTTCCATCCTCTGAGTTCGCTGGGAAGACAAAAGAACAACTGCCAGTATTCTTTGCTGATTCCAACGGTAGGAGCATCGAGGCTACCATTATCCATGAACAACTACGTTGGACTGGCCATGTTACCCGCATGGACGACAGTAGACTGCCAAAGCAGCTACTTTACAGTCACCTAACGAATAGTAAAAGTATCGCCGGCGGGCAATTGAAAAGGTATAAGGATAGTTTTAAGACAAACTTGAAAAAGAGCCAAATCGACCCCCTCACCCGGGAGTCGATTACTCCACATCGTAACGCTTGGAGGAGCACCACACGAAAAGGTGTCAATGCTTTCGAGTTAGCCCGACTGCAAACCGAGGCAGAGAGGCGCCAACGTCGGAAAGACGCTGCCACCGCCCCTCCCACAGTAGATGGAGCCCTCCACATGTGCAACGAATGTGGACGACGCTGAGGGTCCCGTGTCGGCCGCTTTAGTCAACTCAAAACTCACTAACTTAAGTGACCTCCTAAATAACTCATATCATTGTATCATAGCTGGATGATCGTCATACTCGATTCCGAGTGACAGCAAAGTAATACTAGTAGTGTGTCAAGTCATCACCCACCCGCCCAGTGTCTACATTACTTATACTAATTCTCTCAGCCTTCTAAGACTGTCTACTTGTATGACAGTTCATTTCTACATGACAGTTCCACCAGTCTAAGATTTGTTTTTCCCTGTGGTGGCTCTATCGGCGCATTACAATTATCAGCTCACCTGAAGTTTGGCCCCCAGCTTATTTCACCTGAAGGTCTGCCAACCTAACCTAACCTACCCCCCCCCCCCAGGTAGCGTTGGGGTGGTTAATCTTCGGGTGAAATAAGCTAGGGTGCTTATTCTTCAGGTGATTAAAATTATTTCTATTGACCAATACATTTCTTGTGATGGGGGAACTGGTGGTAGAGTGGTACCGCACTTGCCTTCGCAAGCGAGTTGTCACCGGTTCGATTCCCGGGCCGGTGGAAGTTGTTTGGACATACTTCCTAGCCCCCATTAGACCCTGTTCACCTAGCAGTAAAGTAGGTACCTGGTGTAAATCGAAAGTTGCGAATTCGTATTCAGGGACAAGTTGTTGGAGCTTCCAATAACTTGATGACATTAACCAATGACTCTTCAGGCTTCTATGCCTTGACGCTTTAGGCTTCTACGCCCTAACTCATGAGACATAAAGGCAAGCATGAACTTAGCATGCTTCCCTGTTGGGCACTGTAAACGCTTCTGCGCTTCACCTTACACAAGGATGTAGGGGAGTGCCCAATAAATAATAAAAAATAAATAAATAAAAAAATTCTAGTGACACCTGTGAGTCTCCAGTACACTTGACATTCCTTGTAAATGGCACATGTCTTTTATTTGCCTTAATAACACCAATATATACCAGCCCTTGTGTGTACTAGGAGTTTATGGCTGTACAATTACAACACCCCTACAACATCTGACAATTCCCCCCCACCCAGCCATCAATTTTAGAAGATCCCACACATATGAGGGAACTATGTACGATGACGTTCATTAATGTCCCATGACCAGCACCTGATGCCCTGCCTCACATCCTGACCTACAGTAGTTGTGAATGAGTCACCACGAGCCGTCATAATAGGTAAAGACCAACATGCTCGTATACCTGTGTGTTTTGCAGTTTATCGCCCGCTAGTGATATCAGAGTATCCTGTACACCTGCCTTTATCTAGTCCTGTGTTACCGGCGTTCAATATCTTCCCTCATCAATACATCAACAGAGGCCTAAACCAGGAGAGCCGCTGCATGCGTCCTGACGCACACACACAGAAACCTCTGCTTCATTACTTAAGCTGCAAATTCTATCTCTCTATATCTAAAATTTTTGCCGATAGTTCTCAAATGAGGTTCACTTTCCAAATCCACATTCCCTCCCAACTACGATTTACAGCAGATAATTACTACTGCACACACACACACACACACACACACACACACACACACACACACACACACACAAAGAGGTCATCGTTCAGAAAACCACTAAAATTCCAGTTCAGGATCATGATTACCGGACAGGAAAACCACAACAGCTCATTTTCACGCCAGACCATGATGCTCCTAGTACAAGCTCACTGAACACATGATGCTCCCAGTACAAGCTCACTGAACACATGATGCTCCCAGTACAAGCTCACTGAACACACCATGCTCCCAGTACAAGCTCACTGAACACATGATGGTCCCAGTACAAGCTCACTGAACACATGATGCTCCCAGTACAAGCTCACTGAACACACCATGCTCCCAGTACAAGCTCAACTCACAGCAACAAACATCATGTCAGAATTATCTACTACTGGTACCTTGAGCCGTAATGCTAAGTTCCAACATTTGCGACACATAAATGCTAAGTTCCCACGTTTGCGAGACACAAAAACCGAAAACATTCCAAGCACGAGAATGTAAAAAAAAAAAAAAAAAAAAAAAACCAGTCTTACAGGAAGGGGCGAAACTCTGAACCAACGTATTATAAACTATTGAAGTAAGAAAAAAGTTTGAGTGGTTTTAGAGGGTGAATCAGGCAACTCATTCCCGGAAAATGAAATTATGAGACAGATCTGTGAGGAGGGTGGCCGTGTGGTGAGGTGAGGTAGTGGTGGATTATGAGGTCTATTGACGTGTTAACCTCGATAAATCACGTACAATACCACCTGCAGATTGATCCTTCCTAACGCTATACCTGCCGTTGGGTTGGGTTGGGTTGGGTTGGATTGGTTGGGTTGGGTTGGGTTGGATTGGATTGGATTGGGTTGGGTTGGGTTGGGTTGAGTTGGGTTGGGTTGGGTTAGGTTCTGTAAGCTGGGTCAAGGCAGGCAAGACATAGGATCAGCCAGCCCTCTCCGCTCCCTCACAACAACACCTAGATTACTGAACCTTTTACCTCACATCCATTAAACATCTAAGTCTCAGGGGTGTGGTGTGGTGAGGGGTGTGGTGAGGGGTGTGGTGAGGGGTGTGGTGAGGGGTGTGGTGAGGGGTGTGGTGAGGGGTGTGTGAGGTGTGTGTGTGGTGGGGTGTGGTGTGTGGTGTGGTGAGGTGTGGTGTGGGTGTGGTGTGGTGTGGTGTGTGGTGTGGTGTGTGGGGGTGTGGGGGTGTGGTGTGTGGTGTGGTGGGGTGTGGTGTGGTGTGTGTGGTGTGTGGTGGGGGTGTGGGTGTGTGGTGTGTGGTGGGGTGTGGTGGGGTGTGGTGGGGTGTCGTGAAGGGTGTGTGGTGGGGTGTGGTGGGGTGTGGTGTGTGGTGTGGTGAAGGGGTGTGGTGAGGGGTGTGGTGTGGTGTGTGGTGTGGTGGGGGGTGTGGTGGGGGGTGTGGTGTGTGGTGTGGTGGGGTGTGGTGTGGTGTGTGGTGTGGTGAAGGGTGTGGTGAGGGGTGTGGTGAGGGGTGCTAATCGGTGTTACTGTAGTGGTGGTGGTGGTGGTTACTGCTGTCTCTATACATAACAAGCGACTCACCGACGTAACCCAACATGTAGTCAAGATCATAACAATATACAAACCCAGACAGCCGCTTAACGAAGAATATATATCGTGCAATTAAACTATCGTGATTCAGATAAACCCAAAAATTCCCGAGTGTTTCTCCCAAGTTTACTGTACTCGTAATATTAAATGAGTAAAAACCAAAATAACAAAATATATAAAATGATATAGTGTAAAACTCTTAACACACTGGCAACCAAACAAGAAATATCACAGTAAAATATACTGAGAGGAAATATGTAGCTGCAATAAGATTAGTTTTACGTGACTCGAGAGTTTCTTCCCCTGGACCAGTTAGCTACCACACTTGTGCCCAGTCAACCAGGTGCGTTAACTTCCCTCCCTATATGGTATACACCTGTGACCAGACAACTTATCAAATAACAGTGATGATGATAATGATGATGATGATAATCACTGGCACCTTACACTCAACACACACACACACACACACACACACATCTACAGTACAACTAACTACACCGTTCCCAACACCTATCGACTGGTGAAAACTAAGTAAATTACTTCCCGGTCTAATAACTCCCGGTGTGGGGGCTGATCAGGCCATGGAGGACGGGTGTTCACCTGTGCATAATGTGGTACTCACCTTCCCATACACCAGTCTCCCCACCACTAAGAGGTAAAGTCTTCCCTTATCCTCGTTCACATAACTATCTTTGGAAATGTCCTTCGTCAACATATCTTCAGTCCACATCCCATTTCCCCCCACGTGTGTATATGCAGCTCACACAGGTATCCATATATCTCACACGTTTCTTGCACCAGTTCCCACCCACGTGTAGATATCTCCAACCTCTTCTTCACTAACACATCTCTATCCCTCAACCCCACGTCTGATCTTTCTCTCGTTATCTTCATTTCCACTCCTATGCACATCAACACATAGCCAACTCTTCCTTCATATAAGCCTCTCCGACATACACATCCACACATTCGTATCACATATATATTCTTCACACTTCTCAAACCTTATATTTCACCATCACCCACATCCACACACCCCATCACCTACACACACACACACCCCTAACCTCTCCGTCAGTATCACCCCTCCAGCTAACACCCTCTTCCAACCCACATCTTACACCCCAAACCTCTCCCTTATAACCATATTTCCTAACTCCTCCACATCAACCCCCCCCCCCGTAGCTTTAACCTCCCCTCTGACCCACAAATACAATGTCCTGTACAATATTACCATATTTTCATAAAGTAAAAGCGTCCCACCCCCCTCCCTCAGTTTTCTTCGTCACGATTTTCTTTTCTTCCCTAAAATACGTATCCACTGTCTTTATACCTGAGGCTAAGTTTTACAGCTCTCGAGGCAACAGAGCACCTCCACCACGATAAGTGTCACTTCTATTTTCCTTTATGTTGGGTCTAATAAAAGGTTTAGCTGTGGGCTGTCCAGAGGTTTTACAACGCGCCATCCAACGTGTGTGTCGGAGCCAAGGGTCACGATTTTCCCCGGCCACACTAAACACTACGGTATTTACAGTATACCAAAGAACAGTAATCGCGCCACATTCTCTCTGTTTTATATCCGCATTCATTATCACTATAGTATCCTGTTAGTTACATAATTAGTAAACCCCTCCTAGACAACTTGACCGATCAGAACCAAACTTGAAGGACATAGTGACGTGGCTTGTGGCTAGCTCAGCGGACGCTATACAATAACTTCCCATCAACAGGAATGAACCCGTGTCTCAAAATTATGTTGGGAGTCCAAAGCTTTACAAACGCCCCTAAAATATACCGTGAAGTATACACCATTAATATACTGTATACAGAGAATGAGTGACTGTGAACACCAGCTTCCCACGAGACAACAATGTACTTTAAGCCTAGTATGTTACTCGCACATTACCAACACAACTACAGTATACACAAAGTGACACGTGAGACATCAACAAAATGCAATATGCAATAAAATTATATATATATATATATATATATATATATATATATATATATATATATATATATATATATATATATATATATATATATGTGTGTGTGTGTGTGTGTGTGTGTGTTTGAAATAAAACGTATACCAAGTTTTACTAATACCGTATATACACCAAGGACACACGGTATATACTGTACTTAACGAGTAGTGGCGGTGTAATATACAGTACTGTACTCTTCATTTACTATCTATATCCCTTCACTGCGCACTGTATTAACTCACTGTACACGGTACGCTTTCACTGTACACGGTATGCATTCACTGTACACGGTATGCCTTCACTGCACACAGTATGCTTTCACTGTACGCGGTATGCCTTCACTGTACACGGTATGCCTTCACTGCACACAGTATGCTTTCACTGTACGCGGTATGCCTTCACTGTATTGTATTTATATCTTCTGTGTGATACTCAGTCATTGTATATAATGTACACAATGACACAACAAAATAACCAGAGTGAAATTTTGTGTCGTGGGGTTTTCCCCAATACCCATAACGCTTTCTGGATGGTCTCAAAATTCCCTTAACCTAACCTAACCCAACCTGACCTGACCTAACCTAACCCAACCTGACCTGACCTTATCTAACCTAAAGCGGAATCTCGCTTTCTGGATATTTTTCTGAGCCCACGACGTGTTGTAGTTATTCTTTCTCTTCAACTCGTCCATTCTTTCATTGAGCCAAACATATACAATATATAACAACTACAGTATAACAGCAACACAGTACAGAGTGAAGGTTACTGGACACACTACCATGTGACGGTGTCCAGGTAAAACATCAGTAAAATAATTACATAACCACAACAGATTGACAAAAACAAGATATGATAACAAGTGATCAAAAAATTCTGGTGTATGTTTTTTTTTTCTTTTCGGGGGGTGGGAGGAGGAGGGGGTATATTGTGTCACATTACGGGAAATTGAACTGTTGTGAGAGACAAGACTGTGTGAGTGAGGGTGGTGAACACCGCCCATGAATGGTGTATGACGTGGGTGTGTTCAGTGCTCGGGGTTGGCCAACACGGTCTTTCTTGACAAACTTAAACAAAAGTCTTCACGTCACGCCCTTCTTCCCGTCAATGTATCTGGTTTCAAAGTCTTCTGGAGAGTTTAGTGTTAACCTGTGTAGGCTAATCGTTCCTCTGTATAACTCCACACGTACTGTGCGAGAGTTTCTGGGTTCATTCTAATGTTTTCCTTGTGTTGTTGTGTGTGGCCAGTGTTGTTGTGTGTGGCCAGTGTTGTTGTGTGTGGCCAGTGTTGTTGTGTGGCCAGTGTTGTGTGTGGCCAGTATTGTCGTGTGTGGCCAGTGCTGTTGTGTGTGGCCAAGTGTTGTTGTTGTTGTGTGGCCAGTGTTTTTAAAGTATGGCCAGTGTTGTTGTGTATGGCCAGTGCTGTTGTTGTTGTGTGGCCAGTGTTTTTAAGTATGGCCAGTGTTGTTGTGTGTGGCCAGTGTTGTTGTTGTTGTGTGGCCAGTGTTGTTGTGTGTGGCCAGTGTTGTTGTTGTTGTGTGGCCAGTGTTTTTAAGTATGGCCAGTGTGTCCTTCAGAAGCTTTTTATAGACCACATACATTATATAATTCTTGCATCACCTGACATCCAGATGTATGTATGTATGTATGTATGTATGTATGTATGTATGTATGTATGTATGTTGACTTTATAAAAAATCTGACTCGTTTGATTTAAATCAGATTTTGTTATCTAAACCAAATTTGTAAAACACCCGTCACTTATCCTCATCGTGATGATGTTTCAGGCAAATTCACCACCTGTCCAGGCAAACAAGTTCATTCACGCTGTGACCAGGAGTATACCAACTAGTGAATAGTGTAATTTACATGTACAGTAAGTGATTTGAGTGATATACAGTTAGTGGTCCAACTCCTGACAGCAGTAGCCTCATCTTCAGGTGTTAACGAGACTACCCCAATATTGGAAACTAAGGAACCACCACCACCTTGGTACAGAAGAGGCATCGAAGCTTGTTTTTCTTTATAAGTCATGGTTACGAAGATCACTAAATCAGAACTTGTTGCTTGTAATGTGTGATGTAGTAAACAGTAAGAGACATTAGATTTTAATTTTTTTTAAATATTATATGTCAAGTTATGTCAAAAAAGTGTTGTGATTTAGTCGGCTTTACTTTGTTTTTCTATTTGCAACTCTGAAGTAAACCTGAAACAAGTTTTCAGTGCCTTTAATACTTAACTACATCCATTACATGTCTGAAGTAGAAGTACAGTACAATGATACATCTAAGGTCAGCAAAGTGAAGTTATCTATCTTAAACTTATGTTCGTTGTTTCAGTTACAAAACAAATATTGTAATATCTGTGGCGAGAACACCGAGTAGTGAACATGGCGTGTGTTACGACTTGAGCCAAACAGCCATAAATAAGGTTGGACTGTGCTGACCATCGGCACACAGACTCATCTTGATTGTAAATAATTCTACAACTGCACACGGATTTGTTCTGTAATTTTAATATTTGCAAACAATATCAATTATATTTTATCTTAACTATAAAGAGAAGAGGGTGTCTAACGGCCAAAACAGGTAGTTACGGTAAACAAACATTTATTCATGCTGATGGGGATTCTTACAGAATAAGAAAAGGTAGATAGGATTTTTTCTAATAACTGGCAAAAATGTTGCGAAAATTAATTTGGGTAGAAAGAACGTAGTGTACCAGACTGCCACAGCAGACAAGTAGTAGATGCTACTCAGAATATAATGAAACACATGAATAATTTCTTTTATTTTTTTCAAATTTGCAAAAGAATTTTCTTAATTTTGTAATGTAGCGAATTAACATTCTGAACAATCGGCAAAGTACAGATGCAACGAGTCTATGGTTATCCTTTTTATCACCCTTTTACAAATCATAATTATCATCACCATTAACTTCCATTAATATTAATTTTATAGTCACACTAGAGCATTAGAGTTGAGTGAGGTAGCAGCCAGGTGGAGAGGGAAGCCCCTGACCCTTGTGTTGTGTGTGAGCACAGCCCGGCGGCCACCACACAGCCCTCCCTCCCTCCCTCCCTGGCTCGCCCTTCCGGCCAACACCACCACCTCGCTCTCCTCTCGCTCTCTCTCTTTTCTTTGTCCCTTTATTTTCTCTCTCTCGGTGCATCTAACAACTCTCTCTCTCTCTCTCTCTCTCTCTCTCTCTCTCTCTCTCTCTCTCTCTCTCTCTCACGCACACACACACTACTGGGGAGAGGAGAGGGATAGATGAGAGGGGATGAAAAGGCGTGGGAAAGAAGAAAATCTAACTAAGGAACAAAGAAAAGAGGAACAAGGGAGAGCTAAATAAACTACAATAGACAATATACCTCTTTTGTTCCCTGATTATGAACCAGACATTAGCACTCCAAAAATCTGACCACTGACCTTCAGATGTGATCCTGACCTCTGACACAAAGACTGGAATCTGGCGTCCCTACCACCGCTCTCGTCTGGCGATAATATGTATTCATAGGAAGTTTGTTTTAAACATCTGGGATCACCTGAAAAGTCGTCCACTCAGCTTATTTTCACCTGATGAGTTAAACACCCTAACACTAACAAGTTAGCGTTGGGGTGGTTAACCTTTGATATTCAGTTGCTTTAAACATCTGTAGCGTATCAACACCTGTATGAATTATTGTGCTAGAGCCAAGAACAAACTTACGGACAACACACACACACACACACACACACACACACACACACACACACACATACACACACACACACACACACACACACACACACACACACACACACACACACACACACACACACACACACACACACACACACACGTATAAAGGGGAAAAATAAAATAATGATGAGAGAAATAGAACGAGGGATTATGGGAAGGAGGGGCAGGTGATGAGAGGACAGAAAATGACAGGAAGACAAAAACAGAGATGGGGGGAATAAATTAACTGGGAAAGGAAATGGGAAAAAGTAAGATGATCAAGTGATGTAAATGGGATAAGGGTGAGAAAGTGGGTGAAGTGGGAGTAAGTGTGATTGTGCACGGAATATTTGGGTAAGGGGAAGATGGAGGGAGTGAGAATGGTGAAAGGGTGAGAAAAAGAGGGAGGAAAAGGTGAAAAAGAGGGAAGGAGGGAGGGAATGGTGAAAGGGTAAAAAAAGAGGGAGGGGAAGGGTGCAGGAGAAGCCTCATAATGACATTTTGATGAGCTCACTGATCCACCGGGACAACAACACTGTGTTGGTGGAGGGCAGGTGAGGGAGGATGGGGGTGGTGGAAGGTGGTGGTGGAGGGAAGGTGAGGAGGATGGGGTGGTGGAGGGAAGGTGGTGTGGAGGGAAGGTGGATGGGATGGTGCAGGGAAGGTGAGGAGGATGGGGTGGCGGAGGGCAGGTGAGGAGGATGGGGTGGCGGAGGGCAGGTGAGGAGGATGTGGAAAGGAAAAATAGGTGTTGGTAGGTGACAAAAATGACAAACAGGAGAGGTAGGAAGGAAGGGACGAGAAGGTGAGGAGGGGATAGGATGAGAAGAGGAGGTATGAGACAATGGACAGAAGGTAGTGGAGGAGGAGGGGGCCACCTGCTGCTCAGACACAATTGCTGTAACTCTTAACTTTCTAATGAGAATTTTACGACGGGAAAGAAACTGATGGATAAGAATCATCCTTTAATAGTTTCCTTTCCACACAACTTCTCCCAAGTCTGTACCGAGGAGACGACACTATCACAGCTCACGTCCTTGTTTAAAGAGTAACAATACTGTGGCGCAAAACCTACTAGAGCTATACTCTCAGGCAAACAAAATAATTTAAGTTTAAACCATTAATTCTAAATACAATATACAGTATACTGTAGACAGGTATATACAAGAAGCACATCTATATGTTGAGCACTAAAGATTGTGGATCACCAACTGGGGGGAGCGACGCGTGTCATGTGTTAAGACACTACAACAGAACAGTTTCTGGTTGTTTCAGTCGTCTTGAACCGCCAGTCATACAAGAACCTCAACACTCTTGTCTCGGTGACCAAGAGTTTCCCATCTTACTAAGATTCACGCTTTCAGTGTTTGAGGAAACCAAATCATAATTTACCCCTAATCTTACATCAAAAATGTTAACAAACATGTGTGTAATACTTCCTCGTCCTGGTAGGTAGGAGGGAGGTGAGGGTGTCGTCAACGGTACAGCAGGAGGGAGGTGAGGGTGTCGTCAACGGTACAGCAGGAGGGAGGTGAGGGTGTCGTCAACGGTACAGCAGGAGGGAGGTGAGGGTGTCGTCAACGGTACAGCAGGAGGGAGGTGAGGGTGTCGTCAACGGTACAGCAGGAGGGAGGTGAGGGTGTCGTCAACGGTACAGCAGGAGGGAGGTGAGGGTGTCGTCAGCGGTACAGCAGAAGGGAGGTGAGGGTGTCGTCATGGGTAGAGGAAGGCAGGTGTCAGGATGTAATAAAACACTCGATTACGATCAAGACTTTTACTTTTTGGGTTGACACGCGGGTGCATCTAAGAGGGTGATTTCTCTGCTTGACGGCTCCCAGGTGCGGCTCGCCCTACTCCCACCACCCCTGCCACGCACCCCAGCACCACTACTGCTACTTTACCAGCCCCTGGGTCCTTGCCCTGTGAGTGCACTTACCTCAGCATATCACATATTAGTGGAATTTCCCCCCCTCAGTATCTCAAGTCTTCCCTTTGTTTAATATTTAACTCTGACACAGTAAACACCAGTCACTTGCTCGACTTTCTTTACTATTATACTTAAGAGTTTTGAGAAGTATAAAGAGAACACTGTATAAATTAATTGCATCGTGGTGCCTTCTTAGGAACATACTGTGCGGCCTGCTGATGACAGTAAGTTTTATATTTCGGTGGCCAAGCGTCAGGTCAGCAAAAATGTGCACCCCAGGGAACAGTATCTTTACTTTCATAACTAACTCTTACAGCTTACAGTACACGTCGTCGGTGTGCTATACAGGATGGCGTATATACAGTACTCTTTTCACGTTAAGAATTTTATTAACCTCATGTTAAGAAACACCCTAAAATGAGCAAACAAACTCAAGTTAATTAGGCGAGGCAGCCACGTGGGGAGCGACGCACGACCGATCGATAACTCCCGCGCCGGCAACCATAAACACACCCCGGATAATATCATTACTTTCTCGGATTATCCTCCCACATCCGGTTCATTGCCACCGGCCGTGGTGTAGGATGCTGCCCTCTCTGCTGGCCTCAACACCAGGTTTCGTACTGCACACAAGGAAGGAAATTCAATGCGACTTATAAAAAAACACACTAAAATCATTGATATCGTGGCTCTGCGCGAAAAGGAACTACCGTAAATGGAGATTACGGGGCCTACACCTTTAAATCTGGGAAATTAAAATGTCACTGAGGGAGGAGTGAATATGTGATATACGCAAGTAAAGCTTCACTATGTCGCTACAGCTCTCACACCTGCCTCTTTGTCCGCCGAGCTCCTCCATCCCTCACAGGAAGCTCCGTCCAACACTGCCACACCTCATTAATTACTGCTGTTGCTTTTATCTCTGTAATTTTTCAACTGACCATCAAATGAAGTTTATTCTTCAGTCCTCTCAAAGCATATTTAGCGTAAAAATAATCTAACATTACATGTTAAGATTACTGACGAAATTACAGTAACTGGCACCCCCTCAAGAGGAAGGAAGGAAGGGGTGTGGCCAAGCGTTATCTCGTATTACAGTACAGTCAAACAAAACAACAAACAAATACTGTACGGCAGTTTATTTCACTCGTTCCCTCCCTACACTTAAACTGTTTACAGTAAAACACAACTCCGTGTGTATATACTTAGATGTGCTATTTATATCAGTAACTATGCCGTTCACAGCTCCAGGTGTTGCTGCCAACTTTATTCTGAATCATATTTTACAAACTGAACGTGAAGAAATGGTTTACCTTCAATAATCCATATGTACCAACGTTCAGCTAATGACTTTAGCATGTTGTAGTTAAAACAGTCATGCATGTACTGTAGAGAACACTGGTACAAGGGGCCAATATAATAGTTAAGATGTGTACAACTGCTAACAAGCTGCCGTTGCGTCACTGGGGGAAGGTGAGGCAGGTGACTATTAAGAGATATTGGGGGAAGTGAAGGTAGAGGAAGGGACCTTCGCTCTCAGATTAAGGCGAGGGGGAGAAAAGACTCATGGGGTGAACTGTAAAAGGTAAGGTGGGGAGAGGAAATAACGGTGTCTGCGATTATAACCCTGGGGCACAGTGATCTCCTGGGGCACATGACGCCCTGGGGTACAGTCACCCCGTATGGCACAGTCACTCCCTGGAACACAGTGATCCCCTGGGGCCACCTCTCTCACTCTCTCTCTCTCTCTCTCTCTCTCTCTCTCTCTTATCTGTGCCCTTTTCTTTGGGATCCACTAAAGCAACACTGGGGGAGGGGGGAGAGCATCACGCATTTGTTTGGGATAACTACAAGATAATCCGCCTACAGTTCCGCACCTGAGGGAACAGCCGCGTTAATAAACAATATTATGTGCTAATAAACAAGCAGTTTAGTTCAGACAATCTGCAAACACACAAGTCTTTATTCTTGCCAGATTACTTACTAAACTATAACATTACAAAATCATGTTAAACACTTAAGAACACAAGAATCTCACTCGTCAAACCTTCAGCACGGAGCCATGACCTTTGCTGCAAATTACCACATTCTATCCGTCATCCCCCACGACACACACAAGCAACGCGCACCTTTTTATGTCACCAACTACAATGTAAAAAATATGCCTTAACCCTGACTCCTGGCCCCTTGTGTTCCCATTTGGTAGACATGTCATTCCGTAGCAATGTGACCACTTGAAGGTGAATGGGAGGGCAGGAGGGGGGTTACGTAGAGAGGTAGAGCTTAGGACCGATGTGGGAACAGGCACGGATTGTGAGGAGAGGTTCCAGGCAAAGAGAAACGTTTTAGGCTTGGGAGAAAAGTTCCTGAGCGGGAGGAATTTTGGGTTGGGGACAAGTTTTGGAGAAGTCATAGACGAGGGAGGCATGAACTGGTCGTCAGAAAGGAAAGTGTTTTGGGCCGACAAGCAAAGACAGGTGCATGAGGATTTGATAAAAGGAAAACAGATACTCGAGGTCCCACCATACTCGAGGACAGCCACGACTTATCTTTTGGGTGTATGCTTGTGTAATTTTCCGCCACAACTGCCTGTTGGTGACCCCTGAACCCTTACATTCCCCCCCCCCCCTGTCTCAACATCCTCCCGATGCATCCCGACCCAGAATGACGACAGATAACTGCAATTATCCACAATTGCACAAGGCTGAAGTCTCTGTTGTGGCTGGATCACCCCAGTCATCACGACCCCTAGAGGACAATCGACGTTGATAATGGCCTCGTCAGAGAGCTGGGACTTCTCAGGTACTGGCTGAACCTTATTATTCAAACTGTGATGCTCAGATACTCACATTACTGTCTTAAGCGTCACAGCTCGGATGCCTGTGCACTGTGCAGTGACCACTCATAAATTTGTATAGCCTCACAGTGTTCAGTCCATAAACCTGGGACCGCTCTTTCACCTGCGTTAAAGTTAAGACCATGACCGATCTTTAAAGCCTCAATGTTCATCCCGTGACTGCTCGTTCGCTTGTAAATCATGACTGTTCAACCCGTAACGGTTTATGTGAAGTTATAACAGCAGCTGTGACCACTCAGGTACAGTACCTGGCCTGCCCGGTACCAATATTTATCAAACTATAGTTTTATCTCTACCGCTAGTGAGCGTTGTGACAATCGTTACTCAGTATCAACGTTCTTGTTGTAGTCCAAATGTGGAGTCGCATTATACTGCAGGGACTCTTAACCGGTTGTCCATGGAAGGGCTGAGGATGTGAGCCCAAGAGATGAATCAGGAGAAAATAGTGGAGAACTTTGTGACAATATCAACGGATTAGTATGATTATTATTGTCTCTCTTGTGAGTTGTTGTCACTAAAGTCTAAAATGTTGTTTATGATAGTGATTGTGAACACAGGAGCCCTTCCGCATAATAAATTATAATGATCAGGGCTCCATTTTTGGACGTTAATGGCGTAATTGCACTAAATAAGTCTAACCTCGGGCCAAGGACCACCTTTCCCCAGTAAAAAGATCAACAAATCTTCAACGTGCGGGTTAGGAGAAACACGACACGTGGCTTCCGTATACAGTGTAAGTGTGGTAACCTTAATCGAAAAAACTAAGTTATAAAAAAACGTGAATTCTAAGATTTTAACCCTTAGACCAGGGGTTCTCAACCAGGGGGGAATTCAGGTTTTCGGGGGGGGGGGAAACTGATTCGGGAGCAAGAGATATGTTCGATGAGAAATCAATCACAGAATTTTGGCCCTTGATGTGCGATTCCTACCCAAAAGTGGCAGAAAGAGCTATCCGTGCATTGCTTCCGTTTGTGTCGACATATCTTTGTGAGTCAGGCTTTTCAACTCTGTTGCAAATTAAAACGAAGCAACGTAGTAGATTAGAGGTAGAAAATGACCTGCGTTGTGCCCTTTCAAGCACTCCTCCGCGTATCCCAGAATTGGCGAAGAAAAACAATCACAGGTTTCTCATTGACTGTAATCTTCATCTGAATAAAATTAATTACAAATTTACAATATCCTGGTATTCTATTGAACTTTTTGTTTATTGCATTATGCTTCAGTTTGGTCTGTTAAGTAATTCATTATAAATAAAAAAAAAACTATTTTACTTTTATTCAAGTTTTATAAATCCATCAACATTTTCAATTGGCATTTAATTTGTAAAATTCCACTATAAAAATAATCCATGTAAAATTGTAAATGTATATGTATTAATGTGGAAAAAATAAAGGATTTCCAGTATTATATTCATATTATTTGGAATGCACTTTTTGAGGCAGACAATCTTGGAAAGGAGGGGGGAATGACATTCTGACATATGGTGAAAGGGGTGCATGGGGCAAACGAGGTTGAGAACCACTGCCTTAGACAAACTAAAAAGTACGTACATCTACGTCTGCCTACCAACACAAACCTATAACCGCTCTAGCACACAAAGATGTACAGTAATACTAACATACAAACATACATCTGTTCCGGTCATCACTGTACTTTTGAATAATGTGCATTATACAAACGTATGGACACTGTTGGCAACAATAGTATCAGACTACTACGGTACACCGCTGCCACACGCACTTCAATAATTGAGGCTACTACACTTCTTGACTCCTCTATTACCAACTATGACCCGTTATTGTGGAGGGATTACCTAATAAATAAATTATACATACTCACGACATGATGCAAGCCAAAGAATTTTTAACAGTGTATCAGTGTATATATATATATATATATATATATATAAGATTTATCTTATCCACGTTTTCATTGTGATCTAGATGATATATATATATATATATATATATATATATATATATATATATATATATATATATATATATATATACCGTATATTGTACTGTGTCTGTTTCTTTTGTGTTTTTCTGGCGCTGAGTGAGCCTGGATTTAATGTACTGTACAAGGACACACTTCAGTCGTCCATTCTGGTCGAAAATCAAACTCGTGACTATTATCTTGCGAGGCGATCTTTCTACGTATAATGCAAAGTATATTTCATGAATTTTGCCCACGCCGCGAGCCCTGGTTTGGTTCCTGCTTTTGAAGTTATGTTACAGATAGATAGTATATGTGGGTGGGTGTGCAGGGTAGCCTAACACTGCCACACTAAACCACAGGTAAGGTGTGCAGTGCAGCCTAATACTGCTACACTAAACCACAGGTAGGGCGTGGAGGGTAGCCTAACACTGCCACACTAAACCACAGGTAGGGCGTGGAGGGTAGCCTAACACTGCCACACTAAACCACAGGTAGGGCGTGGAGGGTAGCCTAACACTGCCACACTAAACCACAGGTAGGGTGTAGAGGGTAGCCTCACACTGCTACACTAAACCACAGGTAGGGCGTGGAGGGTAGCCTCACACTGCTACACTAAACCACAGGTAGGGTGTAGAGGGTAGCCTATCACTGCCAAGCACTCAAACCACAGGTAGGTGTGCAGGGCCTAATACTGCTACACTAAAACCACAGGGCGGGGTAGCCTAATATTGCCATTAATTAAACCACAGGTAGGGTGTGTGGTAGTCACTGCTACACTAAAAACCACAGGTAGGGTGTGCAGGGTAGCCTAATACTGCTACACTAAACCATGTGGTAAAGTGGAGGGTAGCCTTAATACTGCTGGCTACACTAAACCACAGGTAGGGTGCAGGCAGCCTACCACTGCTACACTAAACCACAGCAGTAGGGCGGAGGGTAGCTTCTTAACACTGTCACACTAAACCACAGGTAGGGTGTGCAGGGTAGCCTATCATCACAAGACTAAACCACAGGTAGGGCGTGGAGGGTAGCTCTAATACTGCTACACTTAACCACAGGTAGGTGTGCAGGGTAAAGCCCAACACTGCCACAATTGGAACCACAAGACAGGGCGTGGCGGGCAGCCCAATGCCACACCAAACCAGTTGCGTAGGGGGGTAGCCTAATACTGCTGCCACCAAACCACAGCAGGGTGGTGGGGCAGCCCAACACGTATACACCAAACCACAGGTAGGGCAGGGGCAGCCCACACTGCCACACCAAACCACAGGCAGGGCGTGATGGTGCCCAAAACCCGTCACACCAAACCGTCATGTAGTGTGCAGGGTAGCCTACTGCTACACTCAAAACCACAGACAGGGGTGGCGGGTAGCCTAATACTGCTACACTAAAACCACAGGTAGGTGTGGTGGTAGCCCATCACTGCTACACTAAACCACAAGTGGTGGGCTCACTGCTACACTAAACCACAGGTAGGGGTGTGGTGGCAGCCCATCACTGCTACACCAAACCACAGGTAGGGTGTGGCGGCAGCCTAACACTGCTACACTAAACCACAGGTAGGGTGTGGCGGGTAGCCTAATACTGCTACACTAAACCACAGGTAAGGTGTGCAGTGTAGCCTAAGACTGCTACACTAAACCACAGGTAGGGTGTGCAGTGTAGCCTAAGACTGCTACACTAAACCACAGGTAGGGTGTCCAGTGTAGCCTAATACTGCTACACTAAACCACAGGTAAGGTGTGCAGTGTAGCCTAAGACTGCTACACTAAACCACAGGTAGGGTGTGCAGTGTAGCCTAATACTGCTACACTAAACCACAGGTAAGGTGTGCAGTGTAGCCTAAGACTGCTACACTAAACCACAGGTAGGGTGTCCAGTGTAGCCTAATACTGCTACACTAAACCACAGGTAAGGTGTGCAGTGTAGCCTAATACTGATACACTAAACCACAGGTAGGGTGTGCAGTGTAGCCTAATACTGCTACACTAAACCACAGGTAGTAAATCAGTACTGTTATGGGTCATACTTGTCTGGGGGATATTATAATGTTCCACAATATGAAAACACAAGGGAAGATACGCGGAAATGGGAATATTTATAATACACAAACATATTCACCAAGAATAGTATAATTTCACCTTCATGGCGACGTGAAAAAAATGATCTAGATAACAGTATGCAAACCTTGAGACAAAATCAAGGAAATGGTTAAAACACGGACTCATGTGTGTGTACATGTGCGATTATACGTTGCACCACACTAGCCCGCACCCTGGTGACCGTACTTACCACACAAATATACACTAAGGTAGTAATGTAAACTGCGAATAAAGAATATACCGTAATATTAAAAACAAAATTACAAGATTGTAAGAGATTAGACAGTAACATTGAGGGGAAATAACTTACCAACATAATCCAGCGAGTAATAAATGGCAATATTCATAACAAGAGATATATATGCAAATTTAAAACAAAAGAAAACACGACAACTTATCCTTCATATGTTTTAAAGAAAAAATAAAAGAAGAGTATTTCAAAACAAGAATACTACAACAGGTGGTATTCTCGCATGACAGTTTCAACTAAGAACAGCATAAAAACAGTACAGTTTCAACAGAAATAAAGAACAAACAATAATATCGATTCCTCTTCCACAAAATGTTTTACCTGAGTCTGATAAAGTACGCAAGTTTGACCGTCCTGTAGAGAACCACTTTTAACCCAACAGCTAGGCATTCGTCAAAGTTCCTGGCAAATAACAGGAACTATAGCATTTGTTGGCTAAAAATTAATAAAAAATCGTCCGACAGTTTTGGCATCGCTTCTTATCTAATGAATAATTGTAGTCAAGTCAACATGGCGGACTGCGCTGTCACAAAGATAGTTATTTTACCAATAAATCTGGCCATATTTGGACGTCAGTGCCTTGGGATTAGCTTCTAGCGGTACTTAGAGGATGGTTCCTAATAAGTGGCAACTACAATGGACGAAGGCACCGCCCTGCCGCTCTCTGTTAGCAGAAACCATGCTGTATATACAGGTAATGATATCAGGGACGAGGGTTAGGCGTTCGTCCAATAATATTTTTTTTTCTATTTTGCGAGACCAGAGGCAAGTAAAAGAATAGAGCTTGCGAGTAATTCAGCATCCGTGCATAAAAGAGCAGTGACAAGGGGACCAAAGCTCTTCACGGGGCCGCACCATCAGATCTGTTCTAGTGGAAACTTGTCAACTTTCTCCGTGGCCATTTGATGCGTCAGAGTATATCAATGTGCACCTGGTCACAAAAATAACAATGCGAAGGATCAAACAAGTTCAGGAAATCATTTAAAATATATGGGAAGTACAAGTAACATTACCGTACTTTCATCAAGGAATAAGTTCACTTTATATTTCTCTGGGGGTTGAGGGGCTGACAGTCTGACAGCGTAGATTACTGGAGGTCCGCTGCAAGTCTCCTGGTTCATAAAACTGTTCCTGCTGGTAGCCATGGCGTTCATCATGACCCGCTGCAGTTTATATCTTGCTTCGGAGAAACTTGACGGGTTCACGCTTGAATAGTTTCACTAACTGCTCCCATAACTAAATTACATTATATTCTTGCAACGTTTTAAAGACACTGCAACTTTTGATCTTTTTTTTTATTCTTTTCTTTATTGATGCCGCATAGCAAATTTTGTCCAGGACATTAACGTCCTCAGTTCTGATCTGAATTTCTATGGCAAAGAAAAGGCAGTCTAACATTTTCTTAGGTCGTTAAGTAATGTGCTGGTAATTAACTTCCCACTCGTGCTGGTATGTCATAGTTGTAATTCCTCAGTTCTCACCGTGATAATACTGTAGCGATCAGTGTTCTAGCACAGCCTTCCTCTCACCACCCCAACACTCACTCAACCTTAGTCCCATATAAACCACCTACTTTAAACCCTAAACTTACTACGCACTGTATGGACAGCAGCTAAGTTATATTCATTCCATAGTTTATGGAAATATGAACATTCCTCAAGTGTATTTTCACCTCAGCTCGAATTAGCTAGCTATGTGATGAAATCTGAAGAAGAAATCCTTAAATTCTTCAGGCGTCCATAGAGAACGTTCAATTACTGAGGTGTTGGGCAACACATGGGGAGTCAAGGATAACAATTCGTAACAAGCGCTCGTAGTAGGACAAAGCTCACCGGACTAAACTAACCCAACTTTAAGTTAAAATTGTGACACCTATCCTGTCCGGTGAGTTTTTGTCCAGTTGTAATGTACTAACCCAGCTTTGGCCAGCAGTCACCAAGCTTACCATACCAAATATTAAAGAACTACAGTACAACCTGTTTTCCCACACCTCTGCAGCAGCTCGGTTAGGTATCAACGTTCTGGGAACAACCAGCCGTCGGCAAAACTGACCACTCCAACTGACGTCTGGTCGGGTTCACATTCTTCCTACAACAAAATGTTTATTCATGTCACTAAATTTAAAATCATTAACCTGACCTCGGTTAATCTCTGAACATTTGTATTCAATCAACTCCTCAGAAGAGATGTCGCCCGCTCCGTTTGTTTTATAATTACAAAATGCAACCCGGACCTCTTGACTCTGTGACAACTGTCAACAAAACAAAATTTTACTTATTCATTCCCAATAAGATGAATTGAAATTAATTATGTTTAAAAAATACCAGTACCGGTATCATTTTACAGCTAGGTGGAATACACGTGAATTGTTTGCATCTGGACATTAGACCTACCCATACCAGATGATGCTGAACACTGGTGACAACAACACATTTCCCCGTTAAGCCAATTCATTGTTTCGTTACCGTCAGTATGGGGCGACACGAAGAACAACAAAAGTGGGAGAAAGGAGGCGTCAATGATGACCCGTCACACTAAAAGTAAGGCGAGTGAGCGAGAGGCACAAAATCTAAGACACTCTTGAAGAACGCCTGACTTCTCTGGCTTGGGCGGTGAGCGACATCACTAAGCTTTCCCTTAAGAAACTGTGCTGTAAGTACAGGAAGATCTGGAGCAGAGAAAAGGTTTAGTAATGTTCCGTCTATGACAATCGACGAAAAAGTCATAAATATCCTTATACTCCGAAATGATAACAGGTTCGACACCCTTCATTGTCAACTGTGTAGCATCAAGGCCAAACCTCTGAGATAGAATATTTACTGTTGCTTGTACCTGATATCATACACGATATATTCTTTGCTAATGAAACGAATCGTTTGGTGACACCTTGGTTATGGCCGTCGTCCATAACACGTCAAGATCCATTTATCAGGTAAAACCAATCTCACTGGGATTATTCTAGCAAAAATGTGATATAAGATATACTAAAATATCACCATGAGAAGGGACATGATGAAATGGTTATTCTGTTTTGTTGTAACACTTCCTGTGTTTTTACTTACTAATTACGATTAAGCTCATTCTGTACAGGCAGACTGTGTGTGTGTAATAATAATAATAATAATAATAATAATAATAATAATAATAATTAACGGTTTATTAAAAAAGTTCTGCAGCCCGAAGGCTGAAAATATACATTGGACATAAATGACTTATTACATACATTGGTGGTTTAACAAAAGCCTTCATTAGAGAAAGGTAAAGGAACATACAGTGAGCATACAGATTAATGTAGGTGTTGAACAGCAAACATGTAGTGTAGTAACTCCCTCCCAGATGGTGTTAGGAGGGACCTCACGTGGTGTAGCAGTTCCCTCACAGATGGTGTTATGAAGGACCTGACGTGGTGTAGTAATTCCCTCACAGATGGTGTTACGAGGGGCTTCACGTGGTGTAGTAATTCCCTCACAGACGGTGTTATGAGGGGCCTCACGTGGTGTAGTAATTCCCTCACAGATGGTGTTATGAGGGGCCTCACGTGGTGTAGTAACTCCCTCACAGATGGTGTTATGAGGGACCTGACGTGGTATAGTAATTCCCTCACAGATGGTGTTATGAGGGACCTGACGTGGAATAGTAATTCCCTCACAGATGGTGTTATATGAGTGAGGTGTGGTCCCAGTCCTTCCTATCGTAGACGGATTAACACATCGCTGGTTGTTGTTGGGTCTCATGGGCCGTTATCACTGGGTACCTGGGACCTCACTGTGTGAAGGTTAAGTTGGGTAAGACTGTTACTGTTGAGTTGTTCTCACTGACTTACGCACTGTTCACCACTGTTCACCTCTGTTCAACACTGGTTCCATTCCTTTCCTAAATGAAATTGTAACTTCTGGCGAGAACTTGTTGATATTCCGGTGGGAAGGAGGGTTCAGGGGAGGGAGTTGGTATGGGCCAACTTAACAGTTGACCTGGCTGCTCCGAGAGGAGCGCCAGGTACGTCTTGACCCTTCGGTGGTCAAGGATGTAGTGTGTGTGTGTGTGTGTGTGTGTGACGGCACATGACTACCATATGAGTGAGATCTCCATGCCCCAGCACCCTGGCAGCTGGAGGACGGTGGGAGGTTAGTCACAGCCTCGGACAGGAAACACCAACCACTCTACTCACCCACACGTTACACACTCCCACCACATTATTCCTGCTTCCGTGTAGGGTGGGAGGCAACTCATGGTCGATTCCTGTTTTTAAGTTCGAATAACGGGGGAAAGTCGACCTTCATCAAAACAAAAAAGTTTAAGATTTGGACAGAATTAATTCGACAAAATACTTTTTATGTCGAACAGAAAGCCTAAAAGAGAGCTTCTTTTAAGTCTGTACAGAGCAATGTAGCCTTTAGGTATTTTATTCCGACTAACGCCAAACTATTATATTTAGACGAGAGAAACACCTGCCCTTTAAAGGGTTAATGATTGCATATCTTCCCCGATCAAATATATACTTGCTGGTTTAAAGCAGTTGCCATGAAGACAGTTCATGTGGAAAACCCGTCCTCAAAAGGAAAGTAGTTCATGAGAAGAATGCAGCTCCCGGAAAGATCCGCAGGCTACAGGAAGAACAATTACCGAGGTAAGATCAGGAATGAACAGTATGGAAATTGGGTTATCCATTTTTGGACGAGGCATTTCTTACCAAGAGGTTGACCAGTATTTATACCGATACTTTCATTACAATATTGCTGTATCCTAGGTTAAGTTTGTTGAGCGTAGGATAATTAAACAAATAATCGTACGTTGTGCAATGACAGTACGCCATTAAGATGATCTTGCTACTCATCAGTTATACACCAGAAAATTTATATAAGATCGTAAGTTAATTTTTTCAACTAGGTTAGCTTAGTTGAAAAGGTAACTTACTATCGTAAAAAAAAATGCGGGGTATAAAGTTAACGTAGCAAAGATCCTTCAGTTTTTATTTTAAGGGAGGGGGGAAGAGTGGGGCACAGTACACACAATACTTCACCTCCCAAGTTGCAGCAGCACATCGTACATACCAGCTTTCAGGATACTGCAGCACTAAGTGAAGAATTGAGAAAAATCCTCCAGTAAGGACCCAAAAGTCAACCTACAACTCAGGGCCACCGAACAGAAACAAAATCAAGAGTCATAAATAAGCTTCTATAAAAAGTATAAAATACCCCGAGTACAACCATTATGACGACCCAAAATCGTGGAGTCACTAAATAATACCTAATGGAGTTAGGAAACACAATGAAAATACCAGGATAAACACAAAAGGACAATATGGAGCCAAATTATAGAGAAGCAGCTCAAGGTCTCCCTCTCACTGTGCCCAGCTGCATTAGGGAGCAGAGAACGCAAACGGTAAGTTGGTTAGCTTCATACAACTTTACACGAAGCCACTACTGGAGGAGGAACAGTACAGTAACCCTTGTCTCGTAACATAAAGCTACATTATGTATACTGCACAGCAGTGTAGTGTGAACAATGAAAAGCCAACATCGAAGAATCTATCATTTACTTCGTCTAATTTAGCTGGAACACTGTCTTTTAATTCCCACTATATATAAATAATATTGAAAGCATTTTTGGCCAAAGGCACCTTTTACCTTTATAAATTTATATACCCTGTACACACAAACAGAACTGACATCTATATCCCCAACCTGTTAAAAACAAAACATGCATATCACGATACTTAACTAAATCTAGACTCAATGCAGCCTGCACTACTTGATGCGTTTCCTGGCGTTTTCTTTACATGAAACATTTGTTTTTAGTTTTTCACAGGATAAACATCCCTAACTAATATGCAGAAGAGAGCAGACAGTACCCTGAAGTGAGGGGACACATTATATATAAGGAAGACCTTTCTCCAAAAGTGTAGCTGCCGGTAATACTTCATTAAACGATCCAGTACAACCGATTCAATTACGGTACTTAGTACAGTATTGTGCCTCTTCCTTTCAAGGGAACCAATTTAGCGTAACAGGAAAACCAAAGCTCTAACAGATTAACAGAATATATGAAATACAATCTGTCTCTGTTCCTTATGCATTTCTGCACTTCCACAGTTTTGAAGAGAAAAAGAACTTAATTTTGGTAGGGAGGTGCGGGTGGCCTAAGGACTGGTCGTGGACTATTTTGTCTCTCCACGAGGGGAGGGTCCCGCACCCCCAACATGCAGGTCGGATTTATTCCACAGTTTTGTAGAAAAGAGAGTTCTGTGTGTGGCCTAGGCCCCTAGGGAATAGATGTACACTATATGCTGTCCATACACCCCAGCGAAGCCGATTAATTCACAGGTCTAGTGCACAACAGAGCAAGAAAGAACATTATATCCAGAGACGTAAATAAAGGAATGGTGAAATCACACCAACTTGCATCTTAAGAGTGTCCTGACTTTCCCAGTGGTTGTTTCCTGGTAGTGTTGTGGTTGTTTCCTGGTAGTGTTGTGGTTGTTTCCTGGTAGTGTTGTGGTTGTCTCCTGGTGGTGTTGTGGTTGTTTCCTAGTAGTGTTATGGTTGTTTCCTGGTGGTGTTGTGGTTGTTTCCTGGTAGTGTTGTGGTTGTGTTTCCTAGTAGTGTTGTGGTTGTGTTTCCTGGTAGTGTTGTCGTTGTGTTTCCTGGTAGTGTTGTGGTTGTCTCCTGGCAGTGTTGTGGTTGTGTTTCCTGGTAGTGTTGTGGTTGTTTTCTGGTATGGTTGTGGTTGTTTCCTGGTAGTGTTGTCGTTGTGTTTCCTGGTATGGTTGTGGTTGTTTTCTGGTATGGTTGTGGTTCCTGGTAGTGCTGTGGTTGTTTTTCTGGTATGGTTGTGGTTCCTGGTAGTGCTGTGGTTGTGTTTC
>NW_024748109.1:14036933-14056890 GCF_018991925.1 Homarus americanus
GTGTTGTGGTTGTGTCTCCTGGTAGTGTTGTGGTTGTCTCCTGGTAGTGTTGTGGTTGTCTCCTGGTAGTGTTGTGGTTGTGTCTCCTGGTAGAGCTGTGGTTGTGTCTCCTGGTAGTGTTGTGGTTGTGTCTCCTGGTAGTGTTGTGGTTGTCTCCTGGTAGTGTTGTGGTTGTCTCCTGGTAGAGCTGTGGTTGTGTCTCCTGGTAGTGTTGTGGTTGTGTCTCCTGGTAGTGTTGTGGTTGTCTCCTGGTAGTGTTGTGGTTGTCTCCTGGTAGAGCTGTGGTTGTGTCTCCTAGTAATAGTGTGAGGTGTGAGGTGTTTTGTGAGTGTCTTCCAGCAGCACCATGTCTCAAGTGTCTCCTAAGATGTGAAAATGACCCCCAACAGAGGTGTGATATAACGTGTGTCTGCAGATACCAAGTTTGCTGAGCATGATTTAGGAACAATCAGATTTTGCATCATACGTATAAGCAAGGATATTACTTATGGAATTAAAACATAAATGAAGCCATCAAACTCAATCAATAATAATAACAACAACAACAACTACTACTACTACTACTACTGACTCCTGTTACACAAAGTCATCCAGGTTGTAGTTGGATTGTGGTTATTTCGCTTTAAATGATTTAACTGCCAGGGTCTTTACTACACCTATTAAAAATGCAAATCATGTGAACAATTACGCTGTTATTCACCTCTCAATCTGGGTGAAACTGATTTAGAACGTTTAGAAACAGTAACTTTCCTTTCTAGGTTTGTCTTACCATCCATGAACTTATTACTTATAAACAACTACAACCTTCAGTCGTCAATATATCAACATGTCTCTCTGGTCACAAAGTTTCTATAAACAAACTCGCTGTCATAACACAAGTACAATATTACAATATGATTTTTCAAGACAATAAGCAACCAAATAAAATAATTATTATTTTGAAAATATAATTATACATTATTTTCACAACAAATGTCTTTCCACATTTACTTTTAAAATACATAATTAAAATATATAACTACTGCGCTTACCTGCAGTACTTCAGGCCTTCACCTTATTTCAATTTAATCCAGGTTCAAAGATGCGTATGTAATTCCATTCACCACTTGCCAGGTAGCAGTGTAATTAGTGAGTAGTGCAAAAAACACTTGCATATTTGCCACCCCGCTTTAGATTTTGATCATTTTACCCAGTGTTATCACTGGAAATGGTGTTTTAACAAAATTAAAATAATCACTAATAGCCGTATCAGCTTAGCATTCAAAGTTGTAACAATATTCTAGATCTTAGGATCACAGTGTATCTTCAATTAATCCTCCATTCACAGAGGAAAATAAAGTTTACGTCAAGGCTCCACACACTAAGGAGCGGCACACTCCCAACCTCGACCAACACCACGCGGTTACTGGCGTTGTTTTGCTGCTTCAGCCACGACCACTACCAGCACCGAGTGGCTCCCAACCCAACCATTTGCTGTGAGCCTGTGAGAGCTTCTTTCCCGTCATCTTACTCCTCCCGCGAGCGGTTCTTGCATGAACTGGTTCACCTTCCTTGTATGCTATGATGATGAAGGTCTATTATGAAATATAAACATATAAACTTTTTCTGTAAAAGGAACGTAACTTCTTGTGTGTTCACAATAAAGAGGTAATACTGTGTGTGGTTTTTTCCTGCAGCAACCTGAATTACCCCTACAGTCATTCCAACACTACCTGGGCACAGCATGGCTCCAACGACTTACCCGGAACCAATGGATCTATGAAATATGGTTTAGTTTTTCCTTTTTAAGCGATGGTTACAGCTTTGTCAATGGAATTTTCCTGGGTTTTGAGCTCCGTCAATTCTATGTCTGCCATCCTGGCCTATGCTTATCCACGGTAAACCTCTTTCTCTTCAATAATGCATGGAAGATAAACTGTATGAGGAGGCCGTGGGCGAAGACAAGTGAAGCATCGGCAAAACCCTCAACCAACTGGCACCTCACTGTTAGTGTTCCGTTGACGTATTGTGTTTTTAATCTCCACTTTATTAAATGAATTTAATCCAATCTAAACAATGTGTGTATATTTGGAATATTGTAGTGGATACTCTCCCCTACAACTGCCGTTTTGTCGCTGACCACGACGACGATGGGATGGAGAGAAGAGAGCCATTGGCTCAGGAAGGTGGAAGACGGTGTAGGAGGAGGGTAAAAGGTTAGGAAGTGGGAAATAAAGAGGGAGATTGATAGCAGGTGGGCTGGCCACCTTGCGGGGACGAGGTTAAGTCTGCCATGCCAGCAGTTCATGTCCACTACAGCAAGGGAAGGGAAGCCAAGCTAATTCAAGCTAAGCTAGTTTGTGGTGTTTGGGGAGGGGGCCCTCCGTGTCCTTTGAGTCTCTTCGTTTTTATTTCGTGTATATTGGTTCTGGTTCTGTGTTGTCATATGTTATGCTCTTTGGCCACCAGTTGTGTGTTCTGGTATTGTCTTCTTGCATTAATTGTTGGAATTTGGGGTGTTCTAATTCTTGTAGTTTTTCCCATATTGCTAATGCTTGATTATGTGTTCTGATGTTGATTGTGGTTAGGTTATGTTCTGTGTGTAGCTCGCTGGAATTTTTTGTATATGGTGGTCTGAGTTTTGCTGCTCTTCTGAGGGCTACGTTTTGAACTGCTTGTATTTTGAGTTTATTTGATTTTGTTATAGTGTTGAGTGGAATTGGGAGATATTTCAGGTGTGGTCTGACTAGTGCTTTGTAAAGGTGTAGCTGTGTATTAGTGTTTAATTTGCGGAATCTTCTGAGTTTAGTTAGTTGGGACTTGGCTTTTGCAATTCTTTCTGTGATATGTGGTAGTATGCCGTTCGTTGTAATTTTCAGGGAGAGGATTTTCCCATTTTCTGCGTTTTAGCTATATGAATTATCTTCAGTTTTTGTGTGTTTGTTTTAATTTTCCATTTCCTTTCATAATTGTCTGTGGTTTCTATTTCTTTGCTTGTTCTGATTGTCATCATTTGTTTGGATTTCCCTGGGTATTGTAAAATTTGGGTTACGTCGTCTGCGTATGCAATGTACTCTGAGTTTCTTGGTTTTGGCATGTCCGCTGTATATATGGTGCATAGTGTTGGTGATATGTTGTTGCCTTGGGGTACTCCACTGTAAAGGGTGAAGTTTTGACCTGTATAGTTGTCGATGGTGAGTTTGCACTGTCTGTTGTCAAGGAAATTGCAGAGAGCCGTGATGTTGGGAGGCATGTTGAGTTGGATGATCTTGTATTTGAGCCCTTCATGCCATACTTTGTCGAAGGCTTTGCTGACATCTCTGAGTACTATGTTACATTGGTTTCTGTTGCTGGCTGCATTTGCGATGGATTCGTATATTAAGGCTATTGCGGTGTTGGTGCCTCGGGTTTTCCTAAAGCCATATTGTCTCTGGTTGTATTTATCTTCATACTCTAGGTGGTTTCTTAGTCTCTGGTTTATTATTTTTTCAAGGATTTTGCCAGGTGTTTCGAGGAGTGAAATGGGTCTGTAGTTTCCTGCCTGTGTTGGGTTCTTTCCTTGTTTGGGAATGAGTCTTATTTTTGCCATTTTAAATTTGGATGGGAACAATCCGCTTGCTATTGATGCATTGAAGATGTCTGCAAGCTGTTTGATCATTGGTGGTGGTATGTTTTGCAGCGCGGTTTTGTTTATTTGACTTATTCCGGGCGATTTATTCTTGAAGCTGGCAATTGTTTTTGTAATGTGATGTGTGGTTACTGGAGCAATTAGTGGTTCGTTATTCTCTAACGTGTTGAGGTTGGTTGTCCTGGATTGTTGCCATTTGTCTGTGTTTTGGTTCAAGTGTGTTTCCACCAAGTGTTCTGTTTCTCTGCAGAAGTTTCGGTTGTCCTCATCCGTGATTTGGTAGATGCTGCTCCAGAATGTTCTGAATATTGGTTCCTTGAGTTTTGGTTCTGTAATCTTCTTGCCGTTGTTGTCTATAAGGTAGCTGCTCTCCTCTGAGTTGGTTCCCATGAGATTTTTTATTTTTGTCCAGAAGGCTTTTGGGCTTTTGTAGTCTGCTTGTGTGTTGGTTATTAGCTGGTTCCATTTCTCGCTGTGTTTTACTTTGCACCTTTCTAGTAATTCTTCTTTGAGATTTCTATACAATACAGTGATGTGTGGGCTCCAGCCGTGTGTTTTTATAAATTCATGTAGGTTGGTGAACCTGGTTTGGATGATTTTTTCTTCGTGTGTTAGTTGTACATATGGTAGTGTGCGTTATGTTGTTTTTGGGATGTTATTTTTCATGGCTATTGTGATTTTCGAATACCAGGTTTCTAAGGCAATATCGATCTCGTTGGTGTATTTGTTGTGGAGAGTTATTGTTTCGTCGGTGTTGAGAGCTGTTTTGAAATTTTCCCAGTTAGATCTATTAAATGAATATCTTGGTGTCGAGGGAATTTGTATTGGAGATGTGGAAAAGTTGCTATTATGGCTTTGTGGTCACCGGTGCTGGCGGGTCCAGGTTTTATGTGTGTGTGAAAATGGTGGTGTCTGTTTGTCAGAATTATGTCGGGGTTCCCAGAGTTTCCCGGTGCTATGAATGTTTGAAAGTCTGGGCCTAGGTGTGTAATGCTGCCTTGCTCAATTAGGTTGTGCAGTATTACTCCAGCAGGGTTTCTGTTGTGATGTCCAAGGGTTGTGTGTCGAGAGTTCAAATCGCCTTGGAAGTATGCCGGGCTGTTTCGCCTGATTAGTTTTAGGAGGTCTCCTGTCGGGAATATTGGTCTTCTGAATGGGAGGTATGATGTTCCTATTATTGTTGGTCCTTTGGTGGTGTTTATTTCTACTGCCAGGAAGTTACCTTGGAAGTTGTCAATTATTTTGTGTTGAATCGTTCGTTTAATTGCTATTGCTGTCCCGTCATGTAGTTCTTCGTAGATGTTTCTTTGGTAGACGTGCTAAATAAATATTTTTATTTTTTCGTTATCTTTTCGCAAGTGTGCGTTGATAAGAATGATATCTGGGTCTATTGTGCTGTATATGTTAATGAGTTCTGTTTTCCTCGCCAGGGTCCAGGCAAGAACGTTGTGTTGGATTATCTTCAATGATTTGTTTTGCAAAGTCGAGGATCCCGAGAACTTGGTGCAGGGTGTTTGCTGGCTCGTGTATCTCCTGGCGAGTGTCTACTTCTTTCTTCCTTTAGTCCCGTTCTGATTTTCTTGAACTTAGTTACGTCTACCCTTTCAATTTTGTTGTATTTGGTGTTTATTAGACCTGCATTTATCAACGTTTCTATGTAGGATTCTTCCCCCCTGGCATCTTCGTAGGTGAATTTGACTGTGCCTTCCTTGATTTCCTGCAGAAGTCTATCACTTGATATTGTAGGTGGTATGTTAACTGAGTAGAGACGGATACCGATCTCATCTCCTAGGTCTGCTGCCTGCATTTTGGTTGGCGAAGGGGGGGGGCACGGTGGCCAGTGTGGGATTCTTTTCTTGTTTTCACTTTGGTTAGGTCAGCTTTGGCAGTTTGTGGTTTCTCTGTCGGCTGAGTTGTGGAATCTGATGATTTGTGGTGTGGTGTGACTGGTTGGCTGATCGGGTCTATTTCCATCACGTTTTCTTCTATAATAAGTTTGGTTGTTTGTTCCTGTGGTTTAGTTATTCCCAAGTTATTCTCAGTAACAATTTTAAATATTTCTGTTGATGGGGCGTCGTCTGGGAATCTCACCTCCGGCAGATTATTGGCAGCAAACATTTCCCTGATCGTTTTTCCAAAAGATCCTGGCTTTGCAATGTTGTTGATGTGTGCATGAATAATAGTGGTTAGTATAAACGCCATGGTTATGGACATTCAGGTGACGAGCAAGTCGAAGGGAATGATTTAAACCCGCCTTTTGAAGCATTCAATATTTATTGATGTGGTCAAAACCTGCAGAGATGTTCATAATATTACATGGTGATTCATCTGATACATAATTAGTCTCACAATTTTATCTTAATTACAATTTATTAAACATACAGACATAACACAAAGTTCATAACTCTATTAATCTTAGCTTCGCTTCATTCTGCATTGTCTTATTACTCCAGGTTAGGCAGAAACGAGTAGACGTAATTAGTTAACAATATTTCAGTTCCGAGGGGTATGTCATCACTTATGCTGTCCTTACAAGTGCGAGTCAATGCAGATCAGTGTGGTGTTCCAAGAGACAACAGTACTGCGTAAATTGTCTCAACACAAATTTTTGGACAGGATTGAGTCGGTGTTTACCAGTGCGAACAGAGGGCTGCTCCTTACAGCATCACTCGAGAGAGCGATCTCCTGGAGTCCAGGCGGCCTCGCCACCCTTTAAACCATACATTTAGCGGAATCAGGACCCCCCAATCTTTGTTCGGGTAAGGCAGCAGACGCCAGCGCTCACACGCCAGTACTGACGCCAGCGGTAATAACACTCCTGGTGGTGCCAGAGTCTGGCGAGGTCACAGGTCTCCTGGGGGGGGGGGGTGCATCACTCGGGAGGGCGATCTGCGTCATGAGAGCCACGCCACCCTAAACTATACAAACATTCAGCAGATTCAGGACCTCTTGTCCGTAAACACCGCCCCCCCCCCCAGCCGCCAAAGTCTGACGAGGCAACAGGCAGCGTGGGGGGGAGGGGGGCCCGTGGTCGCAGGCTGAGAGGTCCAATTTGTTCGGGCAAGTCAGCGATCGTCAGCAACTGACACCAGCTTTATAAGCCAGCGGTGATAACAGTTAGTACTGTGAATGGCGGTCTTTCGCTCAAATTAAGGTATGTAGGTTGCATGAGGGGGTTTTCTTTGGTTTTCTTCAGGACTTTAGAGGTGGTGTCTTGCAGCTTTGCAATTGCTGCATATGTTTTGTTAGGGTCCGTTTCTATCTTTTTGTTTGCCTTTTCCTTTTCTCTGAGTTTCCTAATTATTTCTTTCCTTGTGGGACAACGTGCTGCCAGTGTTCTGTGGTCCCCATTGCAGTTCAGGCATTTGGGGTTATCCTTGTTACTACATTCTCTGAATGTGTGGCCCTCTGCTGCGCATTCAGAGCAGAACCTCTTATATTTTTGGGGAAAGTTTATTGATAGATGATTGCTTTTGTAGCAGTTCCAACACGGTGTTATTGAGTAAAATGCCTCCTGTTCAATTTGTTGTTTTGATAGGTGGTAGTGGGAGATGCAGAGGCCATTCTCTAGGGCTTTTTGAGCGATGGAGATCTCTCCAAACCTGACTTTCATCATGGTAGGTGCACCAGGCATTAGCACCACCTCCTCAACTCTTGCCCATGGGTTCCTCTCTTAATATTTTTAGCTATGTAGCTTGGTGTTTTGTTCAGTATGTTCCTGTCTACACTTTGTGGTGGTATTACTTTTTCAAAATCCCGTTCTTTTAATTTCTTTGTTGATTCGGCAGAGAGCATGTTGTCCACGTCCTTTTCTTCAAGGCAAAGGACTATGAATGAGTCCTTTGCTTCAATCAAGGCGGCGAATTTGATGTTTAACTGGCCACATAATAGTATGCCCAGTTCCTCCTTCCGTTTTTCGGATACGCCCCCCTGGAGGGAGCGTACCCGTATCCTATTTCCAGTTGTCCTTGTCATTGGTCCTGGTCATTATTATTAATATTATTATTATTATTATCTTGATAGTAAGTAACTACGGTAAAATATTACCTACGGACGCAGGGAAATATAAAGTTGTGGCGGTGTTGTCTGTTGATGGGTGTCGTGTGTCCCACCATCAGTATGCCCAGCACAAGAAACATACCAGCAGCCGACGATGGATTCATAGTTAGTAATTCAGGGAAGCTACCAGGGTACAGAGGGCAGTAAACTGTGATCATAATTACCGTTGTGGGACATCAGTTGCGTTACATAATGCAACGTATAAATTGCAAAGAACCTTACGCACGTTACGTGAACTAGAAGACATACATACATACTTAGCAGCGAGCTTTAGTAACCCCTTCACTGCGGGGCCGCCACTTTTAACGCTTTATTCGGCTAAAGCAATGCGATTTTATTCAGCACAGTGAGAACCCCGTACACAAGGGGCCAATAAACTATCTTCAATATCTCCACTACGGAGACGCCACTTTTAAAGCCTAGTCCAGAACCAAGGTGCAAGATACTGTTGCGAGACAAGATTAGGTCTGTATTCTATGTTTCGCAACCCTCCAAATTTGTTGAGATTACTGTTTCGAAACAGTTGTGGGACAGGATTTTACGTGTTGTCTGTCTCCCATCAAAAATGGGACACGAGATACTGTACAGTACATCGTTTCTTTCTTACTGAGATTGAGGCTTGATAGTTGTATCCTTTCGCGATAATTTCTTTTAACAATCATTTGCAGGAGTATTTCAAAATCAGATGCTGATGTTCTTAATAGTTTCTAAATCCAGCTCCATCCACTTGTCTCAGTTCTGTCATAAGTTTATCTCAATATGTTGTTCCTCTTTCCAAAACTTTCTTCAGCCACCAACGTCTAGGAATCAGGCCTTCGCCTTTCTTTCCTCCCTTTACCCCAACGCAGTCACAAACATACACTGCAGCGATTACTAATTCAGTCAGCGACATCACTTATACAGTATAACTGCTATTCCTCGCCAATTCCTGTATGGGTGTAGTAGCTTGGTCTGGATGCGCAGCAATGTTTACCAATTATATCTCAACTATTTCAAAACAGTCGCTAGGCAGTTGATAAACAAAGTCGCTGAACTGTTTTCATACATTGTTTAGAAAGAAAGTAACTTGGTTTGGGCTCGGCTTAACGCCAGACGATTTTATTCAGCGCAGAGACTTCTGTACACAAGGGGTTAAAACAAAGAATAATTATGGATTATCCGGAATAACTTATGTTACCTGTACCTGTATGACAAATCTTATTACATAAAACTCCCCTAAATCATTAAATAAATTTATTATTTTATTCTTAACTTATATATTGTGTTTATACGAATTATCCTATTATGTAGCACCGCCCGAAGACAAACTTTGCTACTTAGTGGTCCCCAACGTGTGTAGTTCGCCACGGATCCATATCATGGAGCCCGCAGGGGTGTATTAGAAAACTGTGAATTATTTGGGAGTCCTTGTAAGAGTGAAATTAATGAAAATATGAAATAACCTGATACAACTTTATAGTGTGAGAGAGAGAGAGAGAGAGAGAGAGAGAGAGAGAGAGAGAGAGAGAGACTGCACGTTTGTCCCGAGTCTGTCGTGTACAGGAGGTGAGTATTTATCCCAGACCGGGCCCAGAGAGACAGAGCCAGCCTTCACACTAGGGTAAAGACACACGTCCTGTCCAAGAGTAAATGTAAAAAACTATGTAACTGGTAACAGTGTAAAAACTGCAAATAACTGTACAGTATATAAGATTTTTTTCTTGAATGTAGATCCAAAATTCTGGCGCCGTCCACTATGTTTACAAACATAAAATTGGCCCAGAACCTACAAAAGGTTGGGGATTATTGACCTACTTGAAAGGCAGAACGGCAGAGGAAAGATACTTACACTTCCACACACTAATATATATATATATATATATATATATATATATATATATATATATATATATATATATATATATATATATATATATATATATATATATATATATATAGAGAGAGAGAGAGAGAGAGAGAGAGAGAGAGAGAGAGAGAGAGTTTCCAAGTATGTAAGAGCAAAATGTTTTTAAGAGTTCATATTTGAGTTATTATCGTGTTCCTCCTGCATGGTCACCGTCATGTCTAGTAGTGAGGAACGGAGATTTGACATGCAAGAATGACGCTTTATATTTATTTCTCTTTTAAAGGCGTAGATGTGAGGTAGCAGACATCTTCATTACTACTCAAATAAAACCTGGTCTGTGTTAGTAATATTACAAGCAAACAATACTCCAGGGTAAATAATTAAGAGCGTACCAACCAAGGGTACTGTACAACCAACCAAAAACTGAAGAGAGATTTTCTGTCAATTGATGCATAACAGTCAACTATCTTCATTTTACCTCGGCGAAAATGTTCAAGTCATTGTGACAAAATTTCATCATTTTGGAGAGTTGCGACGAGGCGAGAGGCGAGGCTAAAGGAACGGCCCGGGCCGGTGGAATAACTCCACTATACCGTTATCTTTAACCTACAGATTTTAATAAGACAATTAATAACATTATTTTATATTACACAATTACAGTACGCGAAAGACACTGTAGACATTCTGCAATTAAATATAGTAAGGTACAATTAAATGAGGAAAATTAGTCTGCCTAAATTCTTCCTTTTACTGGATCTTTAATAAAAAATTGGTTTCAAGACGAATTAGCGCCCCTCCTTAATATTTTTATAAGACTCACCAACAAGCACAGTTTGTTCTACAAGCTAAAAATATTTCAAATTTACTAAAAAATCATCTTACATATTCTATTTTTGAGTTTGGGCAATGCTGACTAATGTTTTATCTACAGTATTTACATTAAATACCATTTCCCAATACAAATGTATTATTAAATCCCAACTCTTGTAAGCTGCTGCAACATCCGTTATTGATAGTTAACACCTGAACGGTAGCAGCGTTACCTGAACCACCCTAAATTAATCACGGATCGATTAAATGGTTAATACTGATACGTTAACTCAGCAAAGAGCGACGAGCAATAGCCATAACTAACGTGATGCTGCAGGAAGGTGAAGAAAACTGTGATGAAAAATATATAACGGTTTTCTCATTATAAACGTGAAGCATTATACTTTTAACTGAGGCCAGTACAGTACGACTGTGTCAAGTTAATGATCTTACTGACAAGATTAAACAAATATCTAATTACTGTACAACGATGTGACTATTGGCGAGTACATCAGTGTCCCACGGCGGGTTCACCAGAGTACAACAGTATCGGCGGGTTCACCAGAGTACAACTGTATCGGCGGGTTCATCGGAGTACAACAGTGTCCCACGGCGGGTTCACCAGAGTACAACAGTATCGGCGGGTTCACCGAGTACAACAGTGTCCCACGGCGGGTTCACCAGAGTACCAACAGTATCGGCGGGTTCACCAGAGTACAACAGTATCGGCGGGTTCACCAGAGTACAACAGTATCGCCGGGTTCACCAGAGTACAACAGTATCGGCGGGTCTCATACAAAAACCTCTTATATATAAACAAAAATATCATTGGTAAACTTCGGGAGTCCAGAGACAACTTTATCGACATTCAGAAGCCATCGTTCAGGTCTTCTACTAAAACTTTCACTTTACAATCATGGTTTGATCGCTCCTGTTCTCTTGCATGTATGGAGAGAGATAGGGCATATCATGCTATGAAATTATCTCCTCCTTTCACCCACTACTCTTTCATTACTTCTAGGAATCGTTGTAAGGCTATTCTTCGTAGGGCCAAGCAGAATTTTATAAAAAGAAAGACCGCTGACCTGACTAATTATTCCTCTATACAGGGGTTTTCAAACTATGGGTCCCGACCCTTCAGTGGGTCGCGAAATAAATAAATTGGGTCGCAAAATAAAAATGGGTCGCGAAAATAAATCAGAATATTTTTATTTTCATACAATTGGATACATATAATTCAAATATAAATGGATCATGAGAAATTTACATGAATTTTGTCGATGCTAAATAAAGGAAAATTGTGAACAGTGTTTGTCTTTGATTTACTCATTTCATATCATTACACTTAGGTTTAATGGGTCGCAATTCAAATTGTCGTTCTGGCTGTGGGTCGCAGTAAAAAAAGTTTGAAAAACACTGCTCTAGTATATCCTTTTCTTCCTTAACCAAAAACATCTGTAATAACTTCTGCACGCCCTCTTTTCCTCCCCTCTTCCGACCTGATAACTCGATAGCTAACTCTCCCCCTGATAAGGCTAATCTCTTTGGTACCTTATTCCCCTCTAACTCCACTGTCGACGATTCCAACTCTATCCCTCCTACTCCTCCTACTGAATTTATATGCACTTTCCTATAATCTCCACTCGTAGGATTGCTGGTGTGTTATCCAGACTGCATGTGAGTAAGGCGCATGGACCGGACGGAATACGCCCTCGTGTTCTGAGGGAGTGTACTGAAGCTCTGGCCCCTGTAGTTACTCGCCTCTTTCGCCTTTGTCTTAAAACCCAAACTTTTCCTTCTTCTTGGAAGCATGCCTTGGTTCAGCCCATCCCGAAGAAGGGTGACCATTCCAATCCCTATAACTATCGGTCCATTGCCCAAACTTCATTCCTATCTAAGATTTTCGAAACTATCTGGAACTCTCATTTCCTCCGTCACCTTGAACGCCATTCTCTTTTGTCGGATCACCAGTATGGCTTTCGCCAGACGAGATCTACTGGTGATCTGCTTTCCTATTGCACCCATCTTTGGTCATCCTCTCTTAGGAATTATGAGGAAACTTTCGTCGTGGCCATCGACATCTCCAAAGCATTTGATAGGGTATGGCACAAGTCTTTGCTTTCTAAACTTCCCTCTCTCTCACGTTGTTCTCTAATCTCTAGCTTCCTTGAGAACCGATCCATGGCAGTTGTTGTCGAGGAATCGATCTCTCGCTCTTTCTGTACCAATAGTGGTGTACCACAGGGTTCTGTTCTATCACCTACTCTCTTCCTTCTTTTTATCAATGATTTACTTCACACGACAACTAATTCTATCCATTCTTACGCTGATGATTCTACTCTTGACTCTTCTTCACATTTCCCCCTTCCCCTTAACTCTCAAACTAGATTTATTTCTAGAGCTGATATCGTTTCATCTATTAGTACGGATCTGTACAGCATCTCCGAATGGGGAGGTAGAAATTTGGTTAAATTCAATAGTAATAAAACACAGTATTTACCAATTACATTTTCCAAAATAGAAAATCTCCCACCAATCACATTTCAGGATACAATCATTTTGCCAAATTTTAAAATAGGTATGGTAGGCCTCACCATTTTCTCCAATATGTCATGGAAACCACACAGCCTCAACATTGCTAAAGCTGCCTCCCGAAAGCTGGGAATACTGTACAGATGCCGTAGCTACTTCACTCCTGAGCAGCAGTTGCTTCAGGTATATAAGGGATTCATTCGTCCTAACTTGGAGTGCTGCTCTCATATCTGGGTGGATTCAAAGGCATTTCGTCTTATTAACTCTCCTCCTTTAGTTGATAATCTTTCTTCCCTTTGTCTTTGCTGCAATGTTGTTTCACTCTCTCTCTTTTACAGGTACTTTAACGGGCAATGCTCGGTGGATTTGGCATCCTGTGTACTGCTGGCAAGGCCGTGGGCTCATAACACACGTTTTCCCCGCGGTGTCCACCGTTTCTCTTTGGATGTCGGTCACACTAGAATAACCCGTTATAGTACAACCGTCTTTCCTCACACAGCCAAACTGTGGAATGCTCTGCCTTCTTCTGTATTTCCACACTCATACAATCTGTCTCACTTTAAGAAGCTGGTTTTCCGGCATCTTCGTGGTGTAGATTAATATAACCTTTTTTTCTATATTCAATTTCTTTTTACTCTTTTTTTTTCTCGCCCCCTAGGCCCCGTTGTGGGTCGATGACCTGTGCCCGGGTGGGCCAATCCCTTTAAAAAAAGAAAAAAAAGACCTACACTCCGCCATAATTATTGATCATTATGAGTTTTTCTACCCAGTTCTATTTTCATAACGTAATATGTTGGTAAAATACAGTGTTTTTTTCTTGTTGACTTTGACTACAGTACCGTACAGTACATGCCTTTATTTATACCTTATCTAAGTCCTTTTGTGTTTACAACTCTCAAAACACGTTTTGTTTTTACCACTCAAGGGCGCTGTCTATATTTTAACTAACTCATCTCCTGTTGATCAGCGATATTGGTCACTTGTTGTTTACTGTATATTGCACCAGAAAATATCAGAAATTAAAATAGAAAAGTGTTAGTTGACTTATGTAAAGAAAGAAAATGATTTTTGCATATTCACAGCTTTATCAACCAAAGACATAATTATACCTATAATTGGGTAATGAAAATACTGTAGAGTAATATTGCCAGGAAATAAATAACAATTTAAGAGAATCTCGAGAACTCTGTAATCCTCAGCTGAGACCAACCCACAGCATACTGTGGTCACACCAAGTCCTAGTAATGATGTCAAAACTTAAGAAATCAAAAGAAAAGTTGTATGATATTATATGAAATTCGGGAAATAAGAAAACAAAGGAAAGGATAGAACAAGAATCTGAAACCCAATACAGATTTTCGATACTGTTCAAAGATGTAACATAGAGACTGGGAGAAAAACTTAAAAGAGGTTAAACTGAAAGGATCACAAATTAAATTTTAACAAATGGATGGAATAAGAAAAAGGTGCGTTAATGGTAGAAATAATTATGGTCAAACGGAAGGTAAGAAGGTCAGGGTAAGGCACAGAAGGTGATAAGTGAATGAAACCTTGGAGGATTGGTGGAGTAGAAGATACTCAATAGTGGAGCCGACCGTCACACGGGAGGATAACACACATTTTCATGTGCTAATGTTATCTGGAAAATAAAAGAGTGATAATAGAGGTCTATGAATTTGATGAACTGACCATCATTTACTAGGTTCCCCGCCTACAGCCTGCCAAGGTCACGTACTGAGATTGTATTGTAGGGCACTGAAAATGTTCTGGACATACGCAGCTCGATAAAAAAAAAAAAGAACTAACCAAACCTAACCAAGACTAACGTAATCTTTTATTCCAAATGGTAATATCAGCACGCTTCAAGCTTTCACTGATGTTTTAATCGAACTGGGCAGGCCCAGAACATTTTCAGTGCGGTACAAATTCACGCCACATCACATCACATCACTTTCCTTTGTCGTGGAATCCATGTGCTCTTCTGTATTTTCAAATAACTGTAGCATATGAATATGAAGAATATACTGTATGTTACCAACACAGGAAAGAGTTCTATTGTACAGTATACGAGTATACATACATGCAAGCAAACGTGTACAACAGGTGATCCCTCGAATATCACTAACTTATTGATAAATCATTCATATTAAATATTGGTTAATTATTTGGAGTATCGTAATTATATAACAAAATGTTGTTGTTAGTGTCCAGTTATCTTTGTTCATAGTCACTGCACACTACAATACTGGCCAGAGTATAGTCATCCGGATTTCTCTCATTATATAATACATTATTCATATTACAACACACTTTTGCTGGTACTTTGTGTATATATATATATATATATATATATATATATATATATATATATATATATATATATATATATATATATATATATATATATATATATATATATATATATATGTGTGTGTAATTCACATCTTCAGGGGTGAGTACAAACTAAGGAGAAATACTTGATAAGGCTAATATATACAGTAGAGGAGAGCGAGATCAAGTCCCTAGGGGCCAGCAGGGGTCCACAATGTTCCGGTCATAAGGCAGTGACCTTTACTTCTCGTCTTAATAAAAAAAAATGACCTTGCCATCTCTAAGCATAGCAGCTGTCCGTAGTCAGGTCATAGGGTAAGATGACCCAACCTTCTCACCTGGTTACAAATCTTCTTAATCACAAAATTATCCAGTTTGTACATACCAATACTCAAATTCATGTTGACAGATGTAGTATGTTTAATGAGACTGGATTCTATAATGTTCCTACTGACAATTGAATTGCAAGGTAATATTGAAGAGGCATTATCCCAGTCAATGCAATTCTTATTCTCTCTCATATGAATGAACAGGGCATTGGATTCCTGGCCTGTCCTAACACTATATTTATGCTGTTTAAGTCTAGTTATAAGATCTTTATATTAGCCTTGTCAAGTATGTCTCCTTAGTCTGTACTCACCCCTTAGTCTGTACACACGAAAACACTTGGGAACTTCGTGTTTTCTTGTTTCCTTGTGGTTATCAGCATATACTTGGACCACGCGCACCTACAGTGATATATATATAATCAACGACCTCACCAGCCAGGACTCGAACCCTGGACCTAATGCATGGGACCAGGGAACGCTACCGACCATACCACAAGAGCACTAAAAGCAGTTCTAGACTATGTGATATTTCACACAAAGCCTGTTCATCGAGCTGATGGCGCCGTGAACCTCTCATTGGGAACTGCCCGTGCTGCTTATGTGGATGTCAGTAGTATTTTACCGAATCCAGCTGGTATGAAACACGAGGTACCATGTATACTTCATTTTTAGTCCATATAACACGCGGACAGGGTTCGAGTCCTGGCTGGTGAGGTCATTGATTATATGTTCAAAGTCCGCGTGTTATGTGGACTAAAAATGAAGTATACATGGTAATTCGTAGTAAGTGCTGGAACGCTGGAAAGTTTTAAAAGGAGGTTAGATAGATTCATGAATGATAGAGAGTGGTAGTAACTCTCGACAGGAGCTGCCATGCACAGGCCAACCGGCCTATTGCAGACTCCTTATTTTCTTATGTTCTTATGTAATTTGGTAATATGAAAATTTCCTCCACCACTCACTTGTCAGCTTTCTCGTCTACATATACTGCCATCTCGAGAAACGAAAAAACTTCTGTAGCTGTCGCCTTCATTGACTTCACTAAAGCATTTGACCTAGTCGACCACAATTTAATCATCAACAAAGCTATTGACCTCGGGTTTCGAAGAAGTCTTATACCATGGCTTACAGACTTCCTCAGTGACAGACGCCAAGCTGTACGCTTCCGAGGGGCTGTCTCCACCTTTCAGTCACTCACCTGTGGCGTCCCCCAAGGCACAAAGATGGGACTGCACTATGCTTCCTTATGCTTATCAATGATGCCCTAAGAGAAACCCCTGTTCGCTGGAAATATGTCGACGACTCCACCATTGGGATCAGCGTCAAAAATTCTGCTCCCGACTATACCGCCCTTCAGGATTTATTGAACAGTCTCCAAAACTGGGCCACCAACAACCACGTCGCCATCAACCATACCAAGACCATGGTTTTGCACATCAACCTCTCCTCCGACGTTGTCCCACCCCCTTCCATTACGTTAGGTCCCAACACACTCCAGGTTGTAGATTCCACCAAGCTCCTCGGCGTCACCATAGACAACAAACTAAATTGGAAACCACACGTCAGTGAAGTTGTCAAATCCTCCAGTTTCCGTCTCCACCTCCTCCGCCGACTTAAGTCCCTCGGAGTTTCTGCACCCAAGCTCCTCAGTGTTTACTCAACATTCATACTTCCCAAACTCACCTATGCCTCCCGTACCTGGTCTTCCTCCCTAAATGCCACACAACGTAAACACCTAGAAAAAGTGCAAAAGGGGGCATGCAAGATTATTCTCTCCCCTTCCTACTCCACATATCAAGAAGCGCTCAACACACTGACCCTTTCGACCCTCACTGACCATCACCACGACCTCATCTGCAATTTTGGTGAGAAGCTTCTGCACCATCCTTGACACCGGCTCCTACTATCACCTGAGATACCTAGCCCGAGAATTGCTGTTCAACACCACAACCGCATCCAGCCATTATGAGCACGAACTGATCGCTATAAGAACAGCCCAGTCCCAACCATTGTAAAAATTACCAATAACTTGTAATAAACCAGTGTATTCACTCCCAGTAAATCCTACTTTTTGCACTGTCACTATGTTGAAATGCCCTGTAGTTTGAGCTTTTCCCCATCTAGTAATTATATATCTAATTTGTATCACTTATGTTATTTGTATATTATTTGTAAATCGAAACCCATTCCCCAATTATGTCACTGTATATTTTCAGCTTTCTGGCTGCTATGCTCTTTCAATAAACCGTTAATTATTATTATTATTATTATTATTATTATTAATGTTATTATTATTATTAAAACAACGAAGTTCCCAAGTGCGTTTAGAACATAAGAACATAAGAATGGAGGAAACTGCAGCGGGCCTATTGGCCCAGACTGGGCAGTCCCATTTACATCCAACCCCTATTGCTCATATGTCCATCCAACCTATGTTTGAAACTATCCAGCGTATTCGAGTTAATGATGATATTTGGGAACTTGTTCCACCATCCACTACTCTATTTCCAAACCAATGATGATATTTGGAAACTTGTTCCACCATCCACTACTCTATTTCCAAACCAATGTTTACCTATGTCGCGCCTAAATCTAAATTTGTCTAATTTAAAACCATTTTTTCGAGTTCCCTCCTGGTTGGATACTTTGAGTACCTTTGTAATGTCTCCTTTGTTCAGACCTGACTTCCATTTATACACCTCGATCATATCGCCCCTCACTCCACATCTCTCGAGGGAGTGCAAATTAATTCTTTAACCTGTCTCTGTACTCAAGGCTCCTAATGCCCGGGATTAGTCTTGTCATTCTCCTCTGAATTCTTTCCAAGGATTTTATATCCATTCTATAATACGGTGGCCAAAATTGAACTGCTGAATTCAAATGGGGTCTCACAAGCGCAAGATATAGTTTTAAGATGACTTCACTAGTCTTGTAACTAACACTCCTTTGTATGAACCCAAGTACTCTAGTTGCTGTGTTTTGAGCAAATACACATTGTTTACTTGGCTTTAGATTCCTACTTATCATTACTCCTAAATCTTTCTTGCAGTCGGATTTCTCAATAACATCGTTGTTCATCTGGTATCTGGTTTCCCTGTTTACATCTCCTATACTGAGTACTTTACATTTGTCCGCATTGAATCTCATCTACCATTTTTCAGGTCATTCGAAAAACTTGCTTAGATCTTCCTGTAGTTTTGCGGAGTCATCATCAGATTTAATTACACACCCTATTTTAGTGTCATCAGCAAATTTACTTATGTTGCTGTCTACGGCGATATCTATGTCGTTTATGTATATAATAAATAATAATGGTCCGAGTATTGAGCCTTGGGGAACTCCACTAGTGACGATGCTCCAATGGGATTTAGTGCCGTTAATGTTCACTCGCTGTTTCCTGTCCTGTAACCACGCCCTAATCCATTTTAGAATAACTCCTTTAATGCCATGAGCCTCCGCTTTTCTTGTTAGTCTTTCGTGGGGGGCTCTGCTGAAGGCTTTGCTAAAGTCGAGATATACCACATCATAATTGTGCCCCTCGTCCACTGATTCGAAAACAGTTGAAAAGAACGTTAATAGATTAGTTAGACATGAATGCTCGCTTGCGAAGCCATGTTGGGAATCATTGATCAACTTGTGCTTCTCCAGGTGATTTCGAATAGAGTTTGAAATGAATGCTTCCAGTAATTTGCCTACAATTGATGTTAGATTAATTGGTCCATAGTTAGAGGATAGTGATCTATCTCCCTGCTTGAAAATCGGTATTACATTCGCTATCCTCCAGGATTCTGGTACTACACCGTTTTTAAGGACATGTTAAACAACTTTGCTAAGGGCATACGAAGATCTTCCTTATATTCCTTTAATACTCTGGCAAATATCTCATCGGGACCTGGTGACTTATTAGGCTTTAGTTTGTCTATTTGCTTACTAACATCGTTACTAGTTACTACTATCTCGCTTAATTTATTTTCTGCGCTATCTCTGTGTAGAGTCGGTGCCTCGGGTATCATGTTTAAATTTTTGGTGGTGAAAACTGTTGAAAAATATTTATTTAGATTATTGCTCATTTCTCCATCATTATCAGTTAGCTCGCAGGTATCTCACTGTATTGGTCCAATCTCTTCTCGTGTTTTAGTTTGATACATTTGATAGAATCCCTTGGGGTTTGCCTTCGTCTCCTTTGCTATCTTCAGTTCATTATTCCTCTTTGCTTTTCTTATCTCGGTCTTAACCCTACCGGCCAATACCTTATAATAATTTCGGAGGTAGACTTCACCACGATTTATTCTCCTACCTATAGCCTTCCTTTGTCCAATAATATTCTTTAAATAATTATTTATCCATTTAGGGCCATTCTTCAGTTCATCTATGGGCACCGTAGGTCACACCCGCTTGTCGTCCTCTGACATGAACCCCTGGGCTTCGCTGTGTAGCTTAGTA
>NW_024748109.1:14056990-14174490 GCF_018991925.1 Homarus americanus
TAATATGTTTACATTGACTCAAGGGTGTAATTCAGAACTTGCTATGATATCTGAATACAGTGGTCCCTCGGTTAACGAGCACAATTCGTTCTAGAAGGTTGCTCGTTAACCGAAACCATTGTTTCAATGGGTTTTTGGGTAATTGGTTCCAGCTCACTGAAAATTGCTTAAGGTCAACAAAAGAGGTAGTAAAGTACACTTACTTTGAGGTATGTATGTAGAAGGCTCCTGGATGATGATGATGATGATGATGGTAATTAGAATGGGGGTGGAGGAGAAGGGAGAAGAGAAGGCATTGGGGTGGAAGAGAAGTTACCCCATGGCGCCATTTCACCCATAAAATTTTAGTTCACTTGGTGTAATTCAAGATTATTTTCTTTTAATCAACACTGCACTGCATTATATATTGTCAAAATATAAAATATATTTAAAAATGACCAATAATTTGACTGGAAACACACAAAAAAAGCGTTTATGTTGAAGAGAGTCTGAAGCAAGATGTTACCTCCACTGAAAAGACACAGAGACTGACGCCTGTATGGTGTGTTGGCAGGGTGTTTGGCGCGCTAAAAACTAGTTTCCCTGAACTTAAATTATGTTAAATATTTGTTAAAATTACTAAAAATTTTAATATAAGACTTTTAAAATTATTAAATAGTACAAACTTCTTGATATTTACTAAAATAGTAAGAAATTTAAGCCCTAGAACCGATTACCGTATTGGCGGACTAATACTACAGCTGGTGGGCAGCCAAATGCAGGCGAAAACACGTTGAGAAAAACTTGTAAGGAATTCGTTAATCGAGGGAATGCTCGTTAACCGAAGTTAAGAATCTTATGGAAGGTAATTTGTTAACCGAAATTTCGTTAACCGAGGCGCTCGTTAACCGAGGGATCACTGTATCAGTAAATTACCTCAGAGCAACAGTGTATATTACCGTTAACAGAATGCATAACGTTGTTGCTACATGCGGCCGCCGGGGTTTGAGAGATGAGATGGGGTGAACGGGGGTTCCTTGAGAAACGCCAGTAACTCTGGTGCCCCGCTCACTTTTACACCTCCGTGTGTAGTGCAGGTGGTTGTGTGCACCACTTGGGGTACATTACCGACCCGGGGTACACGTACATTTGTCGATCTTTAAATCACAGTATACTAGGTACTGTTCACTGAACTTTCATTTTTGTAAATAAACTCACAAGTGGAAAACATGCAGAGTTATGATAGTAATGGTGGTACTGATGGTAATTTTAATTTAGGGTAATGTAGTAATGGTGATGGGGACTGGTTAGAGATGGTGCTAGAATGCCCAAAGAATTACGATAATATTTACGGGTATTTTTAAGGCTTTACTAAAATTTGTATCTGATAGTAAGCTGCATCCCTGTTTATCCCTCTTTTAGCGATAATATCGCTTAACATTAGGTTTTCAGGAACACAACCCCATAATTAAATGCAGGACACCTGTATTGAGAGGAATTGCAGTAATCTTGCTACTGACCAGTATGTCCTCAGAATGAAATGTATTGGATGTTTGTTTTTTAGATGCTTAATTATTTTACTGACAAGCATTTTTAGTTGTCAATGAAAGAGGTCCTTTACTATCCATATTCTCATCTGATAATGAGTGGTTTCAGGCAATTGTAGGGTAACATTAAAGTCTCATAGATGCTTTATTGTCATTATACTCATCAGTCTGTAGTTTCTGGTGCATTTAAACCATCAACACAATGACCTGATCACAGGTAATTACACCATGTTAAGTGCTTTCTCAGCCATGATGTCAGGTTTGTTTTGATATCTGAATTAAGAATCACAGTTGTAAATCTACTCAGCCCTGTAATTATTCTTCACTCTGTGCTACAGAAACATATTAGTGAATAGTTCCACAGCATTCTTCTGTATGTATGTACCATGACTGTTTTCATGTGCATAGCTACTTCATAAATTAAGTTGTGCTTAAAACTGTAAAGTCATTAAGAGTTAGCTTCACATGGAGAGGCACAGTACTGTGAATATATGAACACAAGCTGCATCAAATACCTCCATTTTTTATACAGAAAGAAAACAAAAGAGATGAAACATAAAAAGAAGAGTGCTAAGTGACCTGTTAAATTACCGGTAAAGTAAAGTAAAGTACTACTGTACCTACTTTCAGAAATAGAACTTGACATTTTTGCCAAAATGTTAATATCATCAGTGTGTCTACCTACTTATAGCACAAACCAAATATCCATTGAAGTTTCAACGAAATGTTTTACCAAAGAAGGAAATGGGTGAAAAACCTTTGTTTTATAAGAAATCTAGATTGTTGTACTGTACAGCCAAAGAATTATGTATATAGAACTTGTTCAGTACCCGGTGTATATTAGAACAATATGATACTGTACGCTTAGAAGTGTCTAATTAGTGGTGTCAGCTTATGTAACTTATTAACTTAAGTACCCTGTAATAATAAAAATATTGAATACTCACATGTAGTTCTTAACCCATAAGCAAGGAAATATAGTGCAAAGGCTAGTGAGATAATGCTCGTGCATTTTGTAATAGATTTACAGTTGTTTTTGCAATGTTGTTAGAATAGAAATATTGTTAGAATTGCTGGAAATAAAGAATAATAGAATGAACTTAAAAATACGAGACAAAAACATATACGTATATACAATAGAATGCATACATTTTAATTAGAATATTACAGAAACCCTTAACCTTCACAGTACAACACACTACAAGTACAGCACTCTACATGTATAAACTTTTCACAAGGGTAAAACACTGCTGATTAGTTTATGTCGGGCATGTGCAACCTTTCCTCAGTCATGGGCCGCAGTACGATTTCGGTATTTTTCTGTGGGCCCACCCACCAAATTTTATATCCTATCCAACCCAAAACTAATGTTAATATTGTATGCAGTACAGTAATCCCCAAACCCGGAACTCTCCGATAGCCGGAATTGAAAATTCCGGCTTTGGGAACAATTTTCCGAGGGGTACATTTTCCAGAAAATTCCGAGAAATTTTCCCGATACACGGAAAATTCCGGGGATGGGAGAGTTTTTTCCAGGTTTGAGAGATGAAAATCAGGCGCATTTTCCGGAAAATCCGAGAAGTTTTTTCCAGTACCCGGAAAATTCAGGGGATGAGGGATAGTTTTCCGGGTTTGAGAGAGTCGTCTCGCTATCCAGAAATCTCTCATTCCCGGAAGTGCTCTGCACCAATTGTTCCGGCTAACGGAGATATCACTGAATTAGCACAGACAGTGAAACAGTTTATCGTCACATTCCACCTTACAGTATTTTCAGTTTACAATCAGTCTTTTTCCCATTTATGAAACAAATCCATCATCATAATATTTTAAGGAAAACGTTAATGTTTCTTGGCATTCAACAGAAGATGAGTGAAGCAGTTTTTTTTTTTTTTTTTTTTTTATTCCCCTACATCCTTGTGCAAGGTGAAGCGCAGAAGCGTTAACAGTGCCCAACAGAGAAGCATGATAAGTTCATGCTTGCCTTTATGTCTCATGAGTTAAGGGCATAGAAGCCTGAAGAGTCAATGGTTTATGTCATCAAGTTATTGGAAGCTCCAACAACTTGTCCCTGAATACGAATTCCCAACTTTCGATTTACACCAGGTACCTACTTTACTGCTAGGTGAACAGGGACTAGTGGGGGCTAGGAAGTGTGTCCAAACAACTTCCACTGGCCCGGGAATCGAACCCGTGACATCTCGCTTGCGAAGGCAAAAGCGGTACCACTCTACCACCAGCACCCCCGAGAGTGAAGCAGTCTGTGAATACTGTACGTTGATTTTTCCTACAGTTACAGCATTTTTCTTATATATACAGCTATTCATCGACTTATGACATACTTGACCTACAACCACCCGGGCAGACGACCGCCTCAGTTGTACCAAAATTTTGTCAAATTACGTATTTTCGAGTCCCAACGTTAGTGATTGCGCTGTGTACTGACAAAATTTTTGTTTGTTATTCACTTTAAAATGACTGGCATGCTTAAAAGTGGGAGTTTTGTGGTGCTGAGAAGAAAAAGAGACACATTTTAGATTTTCTATGTATTATTTAAGCATTTTCGACTTATGACCTGGATTTGGGTCTCTAACCCCGCCGTAAGTTGAGGAGCAACTGTATGTATATATATATATATATATATATATATATATATATATATATATATATATATATATATATATATATATATATATATATATAAGTTCTGCTATATGGCGTGTTTTGATAGCAATTTGCTCTATGATTTATAATTCGGAACAATATTTGTATAAGCGATGACTTGTTTCTTTATAACTTGGAATTTTTGTACTATTTCTCCAATTTTGTGGTATTAACTGTGAATATGGTAAAGAAGAATATCTCCAAAAGCATTCTGATGGTAGAATTCCGATGATATACGTAAAAGAAAGGATATAACCTTGAAGAAAGAGTGTTTATCAACCTCAAAATCACCCTTCTCCCCCATCAAGTTACATTCATATTTTTTCAAAATAAAGTGTTAAATTTACTGTATGATTTCATTATTAGATATGAATGTAACATTTATTTTAACTGTGCTTTCCTTTGTGTTAGGCTAACTACTAAATTTTTCGATTTAGAGTAATCTGCACCTAACCCTATTTTCTCCATAAGCCCTGTTATTTCTATTACGCGTTTTCTATAATACGATATTTACAAGAACACAATTATCGCGTTAAGCAGAAACTATAATATATATATATATATATATATATATATATATATATATATATATATATATATATATATATATATATATATATATATATATATATATATATATATATATATAAAATCACAAGGAAAATGGAAACAGCAGAATTACCTTAGCTTTCGTCTTTATTCAAGACATCTTCAGAGGCAACTAGATTACATGTGGACAGAGAGGCTTAAATATACAGGGTGACCTAAAACATGAGGTCAGGTCATAATGATGACATCCACTAATCCCACACCAACACAACCTGAGGGAGCTTAAGAGAAGGGTGGTGGCGTGACTAGACAGGTCAGGTCAGAAAAAAGGACCCACAAAATAACTGTCATACATCAAGATCAGGTTTTCAAAGCAGTTTAACCTTGGGCCACTGACAAATAAATTTATGTAACATATTATCAGTTTTGAACTGACCATCACTAAGGTTTATTGATTTTAATAATCAAACTAGCTTCAACCAGAAGTCTCTGTGACACAAGATGATTTGAATACTTCCAAGCTTTTTCCAAGCAATGGGGTGATTATTATTCCTAACATGAACGAACAAGGCACTGTCAGATGCAGTTCTGATATTATACTTATGTTGTTTGATTCTGAGCTGCAGTGTTTTTCTGTCTGACCTACATAATTACAATTACATTGGCTACATGGAATACAATAAACACTTCCATTTACATTCAAACTTGGGCTATTCATATTAACATATTGGTAATGGTTGAGTCATACTTGAAAACAACATTAATATTTAGAAGCTTGAGGAACCGAACTAAAGGGACAAATTCATCACGATAGGGCGGAGTCAAAATATTCTTAGGTGTAGGAACTTGTCTGGTTACAGAGGAATGAAAGGATTTTTAGCCGCATAAAGCAACGATCAACAAACACAGAAGGGTACAAGTTTCTTGTGCAATAGAACAGATGTGTTTAAATTAAGTAGTCAATAAATTCAGAGTCCTATCATGAACATCGTAGGAACATAGCAAAAAAACTGACATTTGGTAGACTCAAGGTGATTGGATAAAAGTAGATGAAACTGTCTACCTGTGTGGGCTTTCTATACCTTAAATTTATAGTTTTTGGCCATTTCTCATGATAAGCATATCAAAAGAAATGGAAGGGATTCACTTATTTCTCTTTCAATTTTGAATGTGATACTAAGGGACAATATTATTAAGCTTGTCTAAAAATTCCAAAGGGTCACTGTTTTTGGGCAAAGACAAAAACATCATCTACATATCTATACCAAGGAGAATACAGTCCACTACATTGGGGAGTAATCTAGACTCAAGAACTCCATATAAATACAGGCTAGAGGAAGAAGAAAGACAATTACCCATGCTCATGCCAAATACTTGCTTGTAGAACTTCCCATTTGCACTAAACACATTGTCAATTCTGTATACTCTATCAATTTCAGGAAAGTATCATGTTCAATAGTTAAATCTAGCAGTTGTAATTTATCTTTAAAGAAATGAAAGTAAGTCTTTCACAGGTACTCTAGTGAACAGTGAATTTACATCAAAACTTATTAATTGTAAGGTTAGTTGTGTTTCTTGGTTTATCAATTAAATCACTGCTATTGCGATATATGTGAATTAGATATTTGGCCTGTAAGAGGATATCATCTTTACAGCCACTTGGATAATTTGTAAGTAACAGAACCCACAGAACTCACGATAGGGCGTAATGGATTATTAAGCTTGTGTGTTTGATCAATCCATACATATAAAGGTAAAGTGGGATTGATTTGAGAGCTGTTTAGTGAGATCGGGGTTCTTTTTTCAATAACATCTTCATTTGGAATTAGATAACTTATTAATATTTTCCAGGGATCTTTATTAAGCTCTGTCGTGCTTTCATCACTAAGTAATGAATTCATCTTATCATTGTAGTCACTTTTATCCAAGATAACAATAGCATTAGACTTATATATAGATATTATTTCTTTCGTTTCCAATCTTTGGAATATTTGATAATTTAAAAACCACTAAAATATCATCTTTTCAGGTTGATTAAACCTTTAGCAATAGTAAGCGGATTAACGCACCGTTGAGTGATAAAACTTCCTGCAAAAACCAGAACAAGTTTCTCATTTGTCTGTAGATCATAAGATGATAGTTTATGAACAAATTTGGATCACTCAATAGTAAATATAAATCGACATTTAGCATTTAACCTTCTTTTGGGGCTATTCGTTCAAGTTGATACCAAATCAAATGGTCAATACCCTTATCAACTTACAAACACTGTTTTTACCAGTATTTACACTGAGCACTGTGGCAGGCTAATTTCACACTATCACTTGAACTCTCTGATAAGAGATCTCGCTTAACCTGTATCCAACTCAGAGAATGTGATTGTCCAGATTTCTTAGTCTGTTGGAAGACAGGACTTGGGAACAATTTTATCATCTCTGCAATCTTTCAAAAACTTCAACTTGTTTTTGAGACTATGAGCAACTAAGCGAAACTCTTCTTGTAGTTGCGGTAGATGGAGGCGAAGATAGAGGATGTATTGACCGATTGGATAAGCATAAGAGGAACGTGTAAGTTCACATATTTCATGTAAATCCACAATGAAAACGTGGATAAGATAGAAATCTTGATAAATCACACGGGAAAATGAAACAACAGGTACCTTAGCTTTCGTCTTTATTCAAGACATCTTCAGAGGCAACTAGATTACATGGACAGAGGAAGCAAATATACAGGGTGACCTAAAAACATGAGGTCATGTCATAATGATGACATCCATATTCCCCACCCCGGCAGCCGTAGAGAGCTTAAGAGAGAAGGGTGGTGACGTGACTGAACAGGTCAGATTCAAGAAAAGGGACTAAAATAACTGTCATACATCAAGATCAAAAGGTTTCATGGGTTTGTATGGTACCACAAGAAGAGTTTGCTGAAGGCTCATAGTCTCAAAAACAAGTTGAAGTTTTTGAAAGATTGCAGAGATGATAAAATTGTTCCTAAGTCCTGTCTTCCAAGTAGACTAAGAAATCTGGACAATCAAGCATTCTCTGAGTTGGATAAGGTGTTGCTAGATTCCCTTATCAAGAGTTCAAGTGATAGTGTGAAATTAGCCTTCAAGCACAGTGCTCAGTGTAAAATACTTATGCAAAACAGTGTTTGTGTTGATAAGTGGCACACCATTCGTGATTTTGTATATCAACTTCTTAGTGAAACTGACAAAGCCCAAAAAAGAAGGTTAAATGCCAAATTAAATGCTCTGTTTGACGAGAGTTACTGGACCATATTGAGTGATCCAAATTTGTTCATAAACTTATCATCTTATGATCTACAGACAAATGAGAAACTTGTTCTTGGTTTTGGTAGGAAGTTTTCTATCTCTCAACGGTGCGTTAATCCGCTTACTATTGCTAAAGGTTTAATCAACCTGGAAAAGATGAAGTCGTCTGATGTTACAAATGAAGATATTTCCATAGCTAAAGGTTGTATACATAGTGTTTTAAATAAGAAATTTGCTTCAAACATTCCAAAAAGATTTGAAACAGCCTTGATAAACTTGAAAAGAAATAAGAATATCCATATTACCAAGGCTGATAAGTCTAATGCTATTGTTATCTTGGATAAAAGTGACTACAATGATAAGATGAATTCATTACTTAGTGATGAAAGCACGTATTGTGAGCTTACGAAAGATCCCCTGGAAAATATTAATAAGTTATCTAATTCCAAAATGAAGATGTTATTGAAAAAGAACCCCGATCTCACTAAACAGCTCTCTCAAATCAATCCCACTTTACCTTATATGTATGGATTGATCAAAACACACAAGCTTAATAATCCATTACGTCCTATCGTGAGTTCTGTGGGTTCTGTTACTTACAAATTATCCAAGTGGCTGGTAAAGATGATATCCCCTCTTACAGGCCAAATATCTAATTCACATATACGCAATAGCAGTGATTTAATTGATAAACTCAAGAAACACAACGAACCTTGCGAATTAATAAGTTTTGATGTAAATTCACTGTTCACTAGAGTACCTGTGAAAGACTTACTTTCATTTCTTAAAGATAAATTACAACTGCTAGATTTATTCATTAGACACAAATGTACCAATTGTTAAGTTGCCGTAACTGACAATTTGTTGTCATTCCCGGCAATGTTGGCATGAGCATGGGTAATTGTCTTTCTGCTCCTCTAGCCTGTATTTATATGGAGTTCTTTGGAGTCTAGATTACTCCCCCAATGTAGTGGACTGTATTCCTCCTTGGTATAGATATGTAGATGATGTTCTGTCTTTGGCTAAAACAGTGACCCTTTGGAATTTTAGACAATAATATCATCCTAGTATCACATTCAAAATTAGAAATAAATGAATCACCCATTTGATATAAGAAATGGCCGAAACTAAATTTAAGGTATACTTGGCTACAGTGGACAGTTTACATTCACTTTTTATCCAATCACCTTGAGTCTACAAAATGTCAGTTTTTTCTGCTATGTGCGTATTTGTGACTCGTTGTGAAATTTAAACATTCGTTATTACTGGCTTGGGTACCCTTCTGTGTTTTTGTTGATCGTTACTTTAAAAGAATAAAAATCCTTTCATTCCTCTAACCAGACAAGTTCCTACACTTAAGAATATTTTGACTCTGCCCTATCGTGATGAATTCCTTTGGTTCGGTCCCTCAAGCTTCTAATCTTGTCTTGTTTTTTCAAGTATGACTCAACCATTACCAATAGTAATAAAGGAATAGCTGAGTTTGATATAAATGGAAGTGTTTATTGTATTCCATGTAAGCCAATGTAATTGTAATTATGTAGGTCAGACAGGAAAAACACTGCAGCTCAGAATCAAACAACATAAGTATAATATCAGAACTGCATCTGACAGTGCCTTGTTCGTTCATGTTAGGAATAATAATCACTTACATTGCTTGGGGAAAAAAGCTTAGAAGTATTCAAATCATCTTGTGTCACAGAAAGACTTCTGGTTGACTAGTTTGATTAAGAATTAAAATCAATAAACAAGTGATGGTCAGTTCAAAACTGATAATATGTTACGCAGTTTGTTGTCAGTGGCCAAAGGTTAAACTGCTTTGAAAACCTTTGATCTTGATGTATGACAGTTATTTTGTGGGTCCTTTTTTTCGCAGCTAAGCCTGTCTAGTCCGTCTTTTATCTCTTGGCTCACCTCTACAGTTGTGTTGGTGTGGGGATTAGTGGATGTCATCATATATATATACTGTTAATGAATATGGTGTATTTCTTTGTGTATGAACCTCTGTCCTGCGTGGCAGTGAGAAGTGATGCCACCCTCAGTGTCAAGCCCTGGCTGAATTTTTCAGAATAGGCAAACTGTACTCCAAGATTTGTCAATAAATTTATTAAACTAAAAAACTAAAGGGTCGTTGTTGTTTGATCTGAGTTTTCTGAATGGTATGTTCTGCCTTTGTGCATTAAGTAACTCGTTATTTAAATTGTTGTGGAACTCGGCAACCTCAGATCTCATTATCAGGTCTCCTGGTAAGGTGAGGTCGCCCTCTGTGGGTATATTGTGAGAGGTGAGGTCATGTATTTCACCCCCAATTGTGATACCCCTTTTCTCAGCTGCCTCTTCAGACTTTCAAAGTTTGCCCTTCTGAAATCTGGGACTTTAGTGGAATTTTCCTTACGTCTGCTCTGAAATTCTAACTGGAATCTAATTTCTTTGTGATCTCTGTTAGCAAGTTCGTTCCCTGGCCATTGACCAGTGGGGTTCTCTCTACGTGGTCTTGCTGGTGTTGACTTCGCTGATTGGTCGGTTGTGTTCTCTAGGGTCTCGTAGTGTGTTGTGGTTAGTTGGGAGTGGGTTGTATCCAATGCAGTCTCTGCTCCTGTGCAATTTTCTTGTTGTGTTATTTTATATACACACACACACACACATATATATATATATATATATATATATATATATATATATATATATATATATATATATATATATATATATATATATATATATATATATATATATACATACATACATACATACATACATACATACATACATACATACATACATACATACATACATACATACATACATACATATATATATATATATATATATATATATATATATATATATAAGGTTAAAGTTTAACTTGTAATAACAAAATTAAGTTTGTACTCCTCATTATTGATGGTCGAGCGCCTTGTCACAATGATCACCTCGTTTTTTAGCTGTAGTTGTCTCGACAAATATCATGTTATATTGGCAAAGTAAATATACGTCAGAAGTTCAATGTCTTACAAGTTATTTTGACATTTACCTTGACCATTACCGTGAACCTTCTTCATCAAAAAATTACTAACCCGTAAACATAATCGTCGACCAATATAAAGCATGACTTCTCCTTTTGTTGTGCTGAACCCTAACACTTGAGACTCCTGTGGCTGACCCTCAGTAACACAATGTTATTTTATCTACAGTTCTACACTGAAGCGTCTATGCTTTGGCCTATCTTGATTAAAAACTATACAAGTTTAGGCGGTGATCATCAGACTTGTGGGGATCTTAAAGGGAACAACTTAAAGAGATCAATGATAAGAACGCCGATACATATACAGACAGAAAGTTATATGCAGCTGGTAGATATTTGGTGTATTATTGCCAAGAAATGACCGACAAGTGAAGGAAAACTTTCATCACATAATAAATAACACTGACAATGAGTGAAGACGTGAAGGAGATGAGGTTAGCCTATGATGCACGAGTAACCGGGAACGACCTCATTACTGGAGTGCGAGTAAACAAAGGCGCCTCACCCCACCCTGCACGCTGGCACACACAACCTCCTTCTTCACCTAAGTTATGAGAACCTCTAGACTGCAGACAGCTATCTTATTTATACCATGCAATGATATATATTTACATTCATATTTTATTAAATATTTTATTATCTGTATGTGTACATTTTCTTTACGATGGGTTAATATTACTGAACAATTGCTAGTTTTTTTTATTACTTGCCAAGTTGCGGTTACAGGTTACAGGTACAGATTATATAAGGCCCGCCAGAAAAAAATAAATCAGTCTTTTTTTTACCATTGTCATCTGTCCCAACCGAATTTTATGTGATGTGTTGGCAGTTGTCCTGCCGTAGACTGATAAGTAAGGTTACTTGTAAGTTGTAACTAACTGTTGTTGTGTCCCACTCTAAAACTGTGATGTAGTGGCTGGCTCCACTCACTTTTAAGAATGTCAGTATTTTGTCCGTCAATTCCTTCATAAGAATACAATCACACAATGTATAGTTAAGGAAGACGTCTGTGGCCGGGCAGTTGACTGGGTGTGCGAGCGCAGGCATGTGGGGGCTATAATAAGATCCAGTCCTGGCCAATTGTCCACCAGTTTACGACCTACCGCCCAGGCGGCCGCCACTATTCCCTTGTCTGCTGGCGAGGAATATACCCCGTAAAATCACAGCAAGCAACATGACGGATCCTACACATAAAGACGATACAATATGAATGTTGCACATGTAAATGCGCATGAAAATTATCTCACTGACTGGATAATTTTATCAAATTCGACAAGATCGTCTGAGGATGATATAATCAATATAAAAAGAGATAAGAAATCTTTCATGTGTATCAAAACGGGTTCAGCCGGCAACCTTTGGAGGAGCCGGAAGCAAAGAAAGTTGGGGAGGTCAGGTCGACGATGAGCTACACATCAGTCCCGTCAGTAATATTTCTTGGTGTACACTTGACCAACTTTGTGGGTGGTGGTGGCGATAAATCTATTTCTCCTTCACTCTGTAGTCTTAATATTATCGGTCTCGTCATCGTCCTCGTGATGTTATTCAATCAACTTCTCTCTCTCTACCTTCTCTCACCATCTCCAGAGTTTCCACCTTCTAATGCTTAAGAACATAAGAATGGTGGAAACTGCAGCGGGACTATTGGCCCATACTAGGCAGTCCCGTTTACACCAACCCCTATTGCTCATATAAGCATCCAACCTTTGTTTGAAGGTGTCCAGCGTATTCGAGTTAATGATGATATTTGGTCAGAGCGCACCCAACCTTCATAGCGAGCAGACGTGCTACGCGATCGACGACGAAGAGATTGAGTACTCTAAACAAGGCAGGTTGCTCGGCCTCATCATTTCTCGGACGGGCATCATTCCCCACGTGAAGGACAGACTAAATAAAGCCAAAGTCGCCGCAGCCAAATTAAAACGTTTTAAATTGATGCCTGAGAAGATACAAGTTCACCTGTACAAGGCGCTGGTGAGGCCTGTGTTGGAGTACCCATCTATACCACTCGTCACACTCGGGAAGACTAGACTACAACAACTACAGAGCTTCCAAAACAAGTGTTTGAGGTCAGCCAGTGGCCAAGCGCCACCCTACCAGGAGACAGTGGAAACCATCCACCTAAGAAATAAAACAGAGGCCCTCAACTTCAGGTTCCATCGCCTAGGGAAGAAGGTTTGGGACAAGCTCCTGGACGACCCTCACAGCCCAGACCACCTACGCGGGGAAGACATCAACGGAGGGAGACCCCACGCCTGGTGGCCCCGGAGTCTGCCCGCACTACAACAACCCAACCCGCGATCCATCTATGTCCGCCACAGTGATCCACCTTAGATTAAAACTTAGATGATATAAATTCACATTTAACAAGTCACAATCAAGTGAGTCCATAACGTAATACAGTATAAGATGTTAATAAACTTGTAATTGTAAAATCAATCTAGTCATTGTCTACTAAAATAACCATTGTGCAACCTCATTCTAAATCCTAGGTTAGCTTAGTTAGCCAACAAACTCTGTAATATGTAAAACAAGGGGTGTCGTCCCCCTCTGTTTAACTCATTAAACTTCTTTTCCAACCTTTCCCCCACGACTATATGTTGTGACTTCTCCATCCCTCATGTCTGGCTGTGCCTTGAGCCCCAGCATGCCTTCCATCCTTTCCCCACCTTAACCTAAAAAAAAAAAATATTTGGTAACTTGTTCCATTCATCCACTACTCTGTTTCCAAACCAGTGTTTACCTATTTCGCGCCTAAATCTAAATTTGTCTAATTTAAAACCATTGTTACGAGTTCGCTCCTGGTTGGATAGTTTGAGTACCTTTGTAATGTCCCCATTGTTTAGCCCTGACTTCCATTTATACACCTCTATCAGGTCGCCCCTCGCTCTACGACTCTCGAGGGATTGCAAATTAAGATGCTTTAACCTGTCTCTGTACTCAAGGTTCCTAATGCCCGGGATTAGTCTTGTCATTCTCCTCTGAATTCTTTCCAAGCTTCTCAAAAGGATACCAAATATTTCAAAGGGGTTATTGAACCAAGTGTTTATATGTTTGTTAGGTGTTCTGGGTAATAAGTTCTATATACAGGAGAGAACACAAACACCTGTATAGTTTTGTAGGTTCGGTTTACTGGATAAGAGTATGTACACAGAGGGGGGTAGCACTCCTCTAGCTAGGCTCCTGGTCAACTGCTATAGACGACGTATGGCAAGTGATACATTAGCAGCTTCCATACGTCGCCAGGCACATTAATTAAGCATGTGGGATATGGTAATAACATTGCCACACGCTGCTAGCTAGGCTGAATAAATATAAATGGAGCACATACATAATATACATACATAATACATAATCCAGCATACATAATATACATACACCTCCCTCCCCCCTATACGCTCATAGCAAAGTCTTGAGCGGACCTTTTCTTCTGGATCCGTTCTGAGCGTCGAGGGACTTCATCACTGGGAAGGGTATGGGACTCAACACTGGTGGCGGGGCCAGCAGAAGGCATTGTTACGGGGCGGAGAAAACGGCGGTTCCTCCACCACACACGACCACTGGGTAACCGCACCTGGTAGTCCCGTGACCTGCCGAGACCCATGACTACGCCTACTTTGTCCCAACGTAGGGAGGTCGGGTCCTGAATACGGACTTGGGTGCCGACACTCAACCTGGGGAGAGAACGGGCGTGGTCGTTGTAGCGGGCGACGACGTCCTGAACACGTTCGGCGGCTCGGCGATCACAATCCTCTGTCTTGGCCTGCCACTCCTTGGAGAAGGATTGAGGGTGAGCAGGGACACAAGAACGAAGGGGGCGTCCATACAAAACCTGGGCAGGGGAGCGTCCGGTGTAGTTAGGTGTGTTGCGGAGTTCAAGAAGACCCCGGTCGAAGGCCTCGCAGTCAATATTCCCAGAAGGGGCCACCTTAAGGATGAGGTGCTTCAAGGATTTGACAGCAGCCTCAGCGTGGCCGTTGGACTGCGGGTAATGGGGCGATGACAACACATGCCGGACTCCCCATCGGTCAAGGAACACAGCAAAGTCCCGGCTTGTGAACTGAGGCCCTCCGTCGGTTCGCAGGCGTACAGGAACGCCCACGTCACGGAAGTAGTGGCGGAACTTGCTGATGGTGGCGGCAGACGTCGTGTCATTACCGCCCTTGATGACAACCGGCCAACCAGAGAGACGGTCGACGATAACCAGGAAGGACTTTCCTGACACACAGAAAAAGTCGGCCGACACAGACTCAAAGGGGCGGGTGGGGTTGTCGTCACTCATGAAGGGTACCTGCTGCTGGCTGGGTTGTAATACGTGGCGGGGCTTACACACCTGGACAGCATTGGAGATGTCGGGGTCGATGCCAGGCCGGAACACAGTCTGTCGTGCACGTCGTTTGGTGGCCTCAGCTCCACGGTGACTGTCGTGAAGGCGAGCCAAGGCGTGGGGACGTGATGCAGCAGGGACAACTACCGAAGGAGAGGTGTCACTGGCCAGAGGTAGGGGTAGGGCGGCAGCAGGGTAGTTGCTGCTCCCTTCGTGCACCCTGTTGGCGTAATTTACCTCGAGAATCGGTGTTGGGAAGTCCTGGGAGATGATGGCCAACTCTTGACAATGTCTGTAGGACAGCAAGGGAGTCGGGACACCATTATGCACGTCAATCCAGGCCTGACACGACCTGTTGCCAAAGGTGACATGTGCATAGAGTGAACCCAGGGCTGGGGCCATCTGTGAACCATCTGCCGTGACGCAGAGGTCCTCGGGAGGCGGTCCTAGATCGCTTGGAGAGAGCCCCAAGCATCGCAAATGCTGGGGACCGATGACTGTAGCATCAGCGCCGGTGTCGGGCAACATCTGAAGACGGGATGACACACCGCCGTAGGTCACGATGACGCTGATGTACTGGGGGACTTTGGTCCTGGGATGCGAGGAGTACACCCTCCTAAAATGGGTCGGGCTTTGTCCAGGGTCGTCGTGCCTCTGATTTGAAGACTGTGGGCGGCCCTCTCTGGTGGAAGGGTGCTGAAGCTTCCGCCGACGCTGTCCCTTGGGTTTGTTGGAAGGGCAACACTTGTCATAGTGGCCCAGACGACCGCACACATTGCACTGGACGCGTTTGGCTGGGCACCGTACTGTGAGTGACCAGTGGCCCTTACGGTCACAACTGTCGCAGGTAGACTCAGCAGCTGGACATACCTGTGTTCCGTGCTGCTTACCACAGTTGTTGCAAAATGAACCGGGCGTGGACGTGGTGGGCGAAGGCGTAGGAGCAGACTTCTTGTCCTTCTTGTACCGGGAAACAGCGCGTACAGCTGTAGGGGGAGCTCGGATGGCAGAGGTGGCACACCTGGCAGCCTCATAGGAGCGACATATCGTCAACACATCCTGAAGAGGAGAGGAAGAGTCGAGGGAGGTGAGGCGTTGGACAAGTTCCTCGTCCTTAACACCCATCAGGATCACCTGCTTCAACTGGGTCTCCTCGCACTGCTGGTGGTGGCCTAAACATATATCTACCTCTTCCGAGGCTCTCTTAAGACGTACATAAAAAGCGTCAAAAGACTCACCCTCCATCTGTCTGCAGCTAAACAATTCCCTCCTGCGCAGAGCTTCATTCTGCTGTCCTTTGATGTGCCGTTGTAGAACGTCCAGTACCTCCTCTACAGACAGCGAAGAGGTTGGGGGTACCTGCAACGTATGTTCTAAGACACGCTGAACTTCCAAGGACAGGCACATACGCAGCTGGATGAGTTGTTTAGGCTGTGACAAACTCTGGAGATCCACCATTGTAGCATAATCAGCCCACCGCCGCCGCCATTCGCGAAAAGTCTGGAAATTTACATCAGGCTCCAAGATGGGCGGTGTTTGAGCTGCTGCTTTAGGTGGGGCTGGGGGGCGTGAAGGAAGCATGGATGAGGTATCTGAACCATTCAGTACCGAGGCAGTGTTAGAGCCAGGGGCTTGGTTAACAGTGAGGCGAGATATCAAGGCTTCAAACCGTGCACTGTCTTCCATTCTCCGTTGGTGGTCTCGTTCTGCCTCTGCTTGCCTTCTGTGCTCATCCGCCAAACGTCTGTGAGCTTCATCCTCGCGTCTCTCATCTCTCATAAACTTCATTAAGGCAATTATCTCTGGAGATAACGCTGAATGTTGAGGTGAGGGGCTGCGCGATGTTGTGGGAGCTGGAGCGTCGTGGCCGGCCTGGTCATCCATCTCTGGGGGACTATCATCCGCTTGACTCATCCAGGCGCTGGGTCCACGGCTACGTAAGGCATGAGACATAACTACTTTATCTGTGTACTGTGTCTTAAATCAGTGTTGACCGGTCAGCCCGTCGTATCAACAAGATTTCAGACAAAAAAAATTTAATTAAATACACAGATAAGTAGGTTATATATATAAAATATATATAATGAAGCCGCGCGGTCAGCAAGTGTTAGTACATGTATGTGTGTGTGTCCCAGGCAGGCAGAGCGTCTCGCCCCAGCTGTGAGGGGGGGTGGAGGCGGCGCTGTGAGGGAGGGGGGTGGAGACAGGAGTAGCTCAGTCGCTCTCTGTAAACGGTCAGAGGAGGGTGCGCTGAGCTCTACACCCCACAAATGCCCAGAACATGCCGTATACCTTGGAAATCCGTTCGAACAAGGTCACACATGAATGGCACGAAACACACAATGCACTTAACACTTCACAGAAAATCACTGTCACTGACACTGCTCAAAGTTGCGAAATTCTTCGAGGGATGACGCGGGGTTGACACAAAGGCGGGAGTCCATAAGCCGGCTTTCCACAAACTTGCACTAATCACTCGTAATAATCCAGTAAAACTACGCACTGCGCCATGTTAGGTGTTCTGGGTAATAAGTTCTATATACAGGAGAGAACACAAACACCTGTATAGTTTTGTAGGTTCGGTTTACTGGATAAGAGTATGTACACAGAGGTGGGTAGCACTGCTCCCTAGCTAGGCTCCTGGTCAACTACCATAGACGACGTATGGCAAGTGATACATTAGCAGCTTCCATACGTCGCCAGGCACATTAATTAAGCATGTGGGATATGGTAATAACATTGCCACACGCTGCTAGCTAGGCTGAATAAATATAAATGGAGCACATACATAATATACATACATAATACATAATCCAGCATACATAATATACATACAATGTTAACACACTTTTACGTTTGAGTTAAGTCAGTTATGCAAATCTTTAATGCCTGACCTCGATATAATGGCAGTGTGAGTAATAAATATATTACATTAAGGAGGCCTATTGCCGAACAATGTTTTATTAAATTTAATAAAACTTTCATGGCGTCCGCTGATGTCTTCCTTGTTGTTTATTTATCAAAGGAATTTCACTCCAGGTAATGTAAAATAGTATATTAATAATTTAATTAAATAATTTCATAAGATATATAATACACTAAAGACATTCTCTGGTGTTGGTTGATGTTCAACTGTAGACCTCCAGCATCACCACCCACAAGGTGCTTGGTGTTGGTGTAATGTTAACCGCATATGTAACGTTCCTCGCCTCACAGGCGACTCGGTACCGGTGGCAACACTGCAGTGACAGTCAAGTTATCCCCTCCCCCCACCATCCTCCAGGTGGGATACCTTGACTCTATGGCGATGCTTCATGTACTGCACCAGTCACCTGTGAGGCGAGGAACATTACATGTGCGGGCAACTGTACAAGTCTGAGTCTAGCCATGCACTTGTGGGACAGCTGGAAAATAATAACAAAGTGGTGTACACAAGACTGATAGGACTAGCATCTTGGGCATAACTTTCACCCAATACATTTTACAGTATAACGAGAAAATAAAAGTTAATTTACAGAATTTGTTAAACCTAAATTATTTGTCACCAGTGAGACACAACCGAAAAATATACAAAAGAAATTCCTCGAAATGCAGTTCTTTGGGGTTTAAGAACATTGATATACATTGATGCAACAATTGAGCGTTGCTGGATTATGGACATTTACTTGTAGGTAAGCAGCATGTTTCAACAACTTATAGTACATAATCTACCTAGAAAACTGTTACCACTAGGCATCCATTCCGAGGTGCACGCGAGTACAACACACCAACGAAGCCTTCTGATACACACTCCCCAACCATGGGCATCAGCAGCATTCTTTTTTCTTCAAGGGAAGGCAACGGCGAAACTGCGATCACGTTACTTTCGAAGCATTATTTCTGTTACACAATGTGGTACGTTAAAGATAAATTTCCAATGGACAAACTCCTCCCTAGTTCCAACGCCTATAGGCCTTATACGAATAACACTGTTGCCACTGTAAGAAATATTCAAGATATTCTTGAAGGGGGGGGGGTGCACCCCTGACGGAGGCCCGCCATGTTACCACAAACGTTTACTTCTCACAAAGTTCCTCTCCGTCACGGAGTTTGCACTTATATTTCTTCTCATTTTCTTTCTGAGATACCTCCTCATTTCTCTCTCTCTCTCAGACACACATTCATCCTCATTAACTTATTCATTGCAGAAAGGAGCCAGGACCTGAGTGCAGTATAACCACAGGTGTGAGTGAGTAACTCGACTGAGCCTCGCACATTACTTCTCAGTCGGCGCTTTTTGCTTCAAGCAGTCCAGGTATCCTGACACAGCCCGCCACCGTGTACTAGTGCTGCTCAGTGCTCAGTATCTTTATATGATGAATAAAGGCCGCCATTCAACATTATACATTTGCAACAAAAAATGAAAAAAAGGAAATAAAGATAAACAGTAAAATGCTAAATAATCTTCCTTTATAATGCAGTCGTATAAGTGTCTTTGTTGGGATAACACGTATGAACTTGTACTGTTGGAGAAACTATAAATTGAAAACCTACTGAAGGGCCAGTTTTAATAAAGTGCTGCAATATAACAGCCAATCTAGCTCTATAAATTCGGGTCTAATTACTGTTAATGACCATTATAGGCGTTTCTTCCCAGTACGTGGAGACCGTCATATTCTCTGTAATACCTAACTTATGATAATATTAACATATGGATTTCATTAAGTTGCATCGAGTAACCTGAGATGCGTGTACTGTACTTCTAAACTAGAAAATGAACCAACTATACCGTCGGAACTTTCTCAAGTGTAAAAATATCTTTTATTATAATCTGACGAGCTTCAACCGATGATCCGTGTCCGCCTAAGAACCTACACTTTACCGTACATGAACCTTTCGCAAAACGATACTTTTATTACCGTGAGTGGGTTGTGTAGGCCTCATTCCGGGTTCAGACCCACCGGCGTCAGGACATACACTCCGCCCTCCTGTCCAGGTCTGAGTGACTGTTCACTAAGTTGTGGGAATAGCTAATGATATTGTATATTATAGGGGTGTGTCATACGGAGGCAATTTTTTTTTGAGTTTGAAAAATCGGCCCATGGTATTAATGATGTAGTTCTATGTGCAGAATCATGTGATATCTTCAGATTTGAAAAGTTTTCATTTTTTGCTAGGTAAATTTTAACTTGAAATCTTATGAAAATTCAGTATTCCCACCCTTTTACCAACACCACTAAATAGCTTATTTAAGTAAAATAAATGTATCAGGTTAAATTATTAGGATGACAATGATCCAGAATAGTGAAACGAATGATCTTGACATTTATTAAATTTAATATTCCTTTAGAAAACAAAATCATCAAATACAAAACCGGTTTTACTACTACGACCGAGTGTTGCTGCACACCATAGAGAACATGTCTTTCTTGCTTCTGTTTCTACTCATCCTCCCTGCTGACCACCTGAGCTCGGATGTAGCCTTCCCTCCTCTCCTGGCTGTACCGTGACTGCTGGCCCGCTCACTTGCTGTACCTAACGCTCTATACTCTGGGTGTGCGAGGCCAGGCAGGGACATGCATGGGGTTGTCCAGAAAGCTCTGACTTGAACATTGGTGAGGCTGCAGGTAAGAGGGGGCTCACTGCCAGCCTGGATGTTATCCAGATCTATGAGATCAGTGAGGTCTTGGCACCTAGATTGACTTCAGGAGTCTTCCTGACCCTGAAGGAATCGTCACCTCTGATTCGTCATACTAGATCCTCCTAAGTCTCATATCCAAGATCTTTTGACTGCCACTCTTCTCTCCTCATCCTTACTGCAGAGCATTGTCTGCAGAACTGCTTCAGGATGAGCATACCAGGAAGATCTCTCACAGTCTGCTCCACAATCTGAACAACATTCCTTGGCTGACTCCTCAGGGCTCAAGCTGGAAGAACATGCCTCGGACCCGGAGAACGATGACTTGACCTTGGTGTTGAACCAATTTGGCAAGTAGACACTTATTCATAATATTATACAATGTATAATATTATGAATAAGTTGTTTATATTTCAAGCATATCAGCCTTCCCCTGCTAAGATACATGGAGTCAGACATGCCTTTAAGCTGTTTGTGGATTACCTCACCCTGGTCTGCTGAGGGACAATTCACTATTGACAAGCGCAAGCGATAATGTACAGAACTCATTCTATTGTTGAAGGAAGGAAGAGAAAAAGTAATTATGGGAGTGATTTACAGGCCCCCAAGTCTTGGCAAAGAAGCAGCTCAGCCCATATGGCAGGAAATGAGTAGGGCAGCAAAATATAACAACCTATGCATTATGGGGGATTTCAACTTGAGAAATATTGACTGGGACAACATTGTAGGCGACAATGAATCTGAAGACTTCCTAGACGCAGTACAGGACAATTTTTTGAAACAACTACATAAGAACATAAGAATGGAGGAAACTGCAGTGGGCCTATTGGCCCATATTGGGCAGTCCCGTTTACACCCAACCCCTATTGCTCATATAAGCATCCAACCTATGTTTGAAGCTATTCAGCGGATTCGAGTTAATGATGATGTTTGGTAACTTGTTCCATTCATCCACAACTCTGTTTCCAAACCAGTGTTTACCGATTTCACGCCTAAATCTAAATTTGTCTAATTTAAAACCATTGTTACTGGTTCGCTCCTGGTTGGATAGTTTGAGTACCTTTGTAATGTCCCCTTTGTTTAGCCCTGACTTCCACTTATACACCCTCGAGAGACGCTCTACGTCTCTCGAGGGAGTGCAAATTAAGGTGCTTTGACCTGTCTCTATACTCAAGGTTCCTAATGCCCGGGATTAGTCTTGTCATTCTCCTCTGAATTCTTTCCAAGGATTCTATATCCATTCTGTAATACGGTGACCAGAACTGAACTGCGTAATCCAGGTGTGGTCTCACAAGAGCAAGATACAGTTTTAGGATGACCTCGCTAGTCTTGTAACTAACACTCCTTTGTATGAACCCAAATACTTTATTAGCCTTGTTACGAGCAAAAACACATTGTTTACTTGGCTTAAGGTTCCTACTTATCATTACTCCTAAATCTCTCTCGCAGTCAGATTTCTCTATGACATCGTTGTTCATCTGGTATCTGGTTTCCCTGTTACATCTCCTATACTGAGTACTTTACATTTGTCCACGTTGAATTTCATCTGCCATTTTTCAGACCATTCGAAAATTTTTTTTAGATCTTCCTGTAGTTTTGCAGTCCTCGTCAGATTTAATTACACGTCCTATTTACAGAACCTACTAGAGGTGACAATATATTAGACCTAGTATTAACAAATAAAGAAAATATTATCAGAGATATCACAGTAGGGGAAGAAGTAGGTAACAGTGATCACAGAGAAATCAGGTTCACCCTAAATTGGGAAACGAAAAACAATGACAATATGGTCAGAGTCCCAAACTTTCGGTTGGTGGATTATCAGGGGTTAAGAAGGTACCTAGGTGAGGTCACTGGGAACAGTCACGTCAGTCCCAGTAGGAGGGGGTGAGGTCATAGATGACACAACAATTGATCATGACTATAATATATTCACTAGTATACTACATAAAGCACAAGAACAAAATATACCATACAGAAAAATAAGGTCAAATAAGAATGAGCCAAGGTGGATGACCAGAAAACTTAAACATGACATAGGAATAAAGAAAGGAATATATAAGAAATTAAAGGAGGGGAGGAGCAGCTCAGAAACAGGTATAATGAAGTATCTAGGAATGTTAAGAAAATGTAAGGAAAGGCAAAGAGAGAACATAAGAACATAAGAATGGAGGAAACTGCAGCGGGCTTCCAGGCTACGAGCAGTCCGCGTTACACTCAACCCCTCTCTATTGTTGCTCATATAAGCATCCAACCTATGCTCTGTAGCTATTCAGCGTATTCGAGTTAATGATGATATTGGTAACTTGTTCCATTCATCCACTACTCTGTTTCCAAACCAGTGTTTACCTATTTCACGCCTAAATCTAAATTTGTCTAATTTAAACCATTGTTACGGAAGTTCATCTGTTGATAGTTTGAGTACCTTTTGTAATGTCCCCCTCGGTTTAGCCCTTGCCTTCCACTCTCTATATTATTCTCATCAGGTCGCCCTCGCTCTACGCTCGAGGAGTGCAAATTAAGATGCTCAACCTGTCTCTATACTCATGTCTTCAATGCCCGGGATTAGTCTTGTCATTCTTTCTCGAATTTTCCAAGGATTCTATCCATTCTAGCTACGGTGACCAGAACTGAACTGGCGTAATCCAGGTGTGTGGTCTCACAAGAGCAAGATAGTTTTAGGATGACCTAGCTAAATCTTGGTAACTAACACTCCTTTGTATGAATCCAAGTAATTTTATTATTAGCCATGTTACGAACAAAAACACACTTGTTTACTTCTTTGGCTTAAGGTTCCTACTTTATCATTACTCCAAATCTCGAGTCGGATTTCTATGGCATCGTTGTTCATCTGGTATCTGGTTTCCTGTTTACATCTCCTATACTGAGTACTTTACATTTGTCGACGTTGGACTTCATCTGCCATTTTTCAGACCATTCGGTAAATTTGTTCAGAATCTTTCCTGTAGTTTTGCCGAAGTCTTCGCCAGATTTAATAACACGTCCCATTTTAGTGTCATCAGCAATTCTACTTATGTTGCTGTCTATGCCGATATCTATGCCGTTTATATATAATAAATAATACGGTCCAAGCATTGAGCCTTGGGGAACTCCACTTCAGACGTTGTCTAATGGGACTTAGTGCCGTTAATGCTCATTCGCTGTTTCGTTCTGTAACCACGCCCTAATCCATTTAAGGATGTCACCTTTGATACCATGAGCTTCTACCTTTCTAATTAGTCTTTCGTGGGGGACTCTGTCGAAGGCTTTGCTAAAGTCGAGATATACCACATCATAATTGTGCCCCTCATCCACCGATTCGAAAACTAATGAAAAGAATGTTAATAGATTAGTTAGGCAAGAACGTCCGCTTGTGAAGCCATGCTGGGAATCATTGATCAATCGGTGCTTCTCCAGGTGATTTCGAATTGGTGTAGGTGTAGTACCAGGATTCTGGTACTACACCTGTTTTTAAGGACATGTTAAACAACTTTGCTAAGGGCATACTAAGCTCTTCCTTACATTCCTTTAATACTCTGGCAAATATCTCATCGGGACCAGGTGACTTATTAGGCTTTAGTTTGTCTATTTGCTTACTAACATCGTTACTAGTCACTAGTATCTCACTTAATTTGTTTTCTTCACTATCTCTGAATAGGGTCGGTGCCTCGGGTATCATGTTTAAATTTTCGGTGGTGAAAACTGTTGAAAAATATTTATTCAAATTATTGCTCATTTCTCCGTCGTTATCAGTGAGCTCGCCGGAGTCTGACCGTAATGGTCCAATCTTTTCTCATGTTTTAGTTTGATACATTTGGTAGAATCCTTCGGGGTTTGTCTTCGCCTCCCTTGCTATCCTTACCTCATTATTCCTATTTGCTTTCCTTATCTCGGTTTTTACCCTACTCGCCAATACCCTAAAATAGTCCCAGAGGTGAATTTCGCCACGATTTATCCTTCTACCTATAGCCTTCCTTTGGCCAATGATGTTCTTTAAATAATTATCTATCCATTTAGGGTCATTGTTGTCTGATCTGAGTTTTTTGTATGGTATGTTCTGCCTTTGTGCATTAAGTAACTCACTATTTAAATTGTCGTGGAACTCGGCAATCTCAGATCTCGTTATCAGGTCGGTGTCATCTGTCAGGTTCACGGCCAAGCGAGACACCCCCTCTCTCAGCTGCTTCTTTAAACTGTCAAAGTTCGCCCTTCTGAAATTTGGTACTTTAGTGGAATTTTCCTTACGTCTGCCCTGAAAATCTAACTGGGATCGAATTTCTTTGTGATCGCTGTTTGCAAGTTCGTTCCCTACCTCGACATTGCTAATGAGGTTTCCTCTGTTCGACAGAACTAAATCGAGTATATTATTACCCCGTGTGGGTTCGGTTATATGTTGACTTAGGAAACAGTCCTGGATCGTCTCGAGAAAATCCTCTGATTCTGAGTTACCCGTAAGGTCAGTCCAATCTATTTGGCCAAGGTTAAAGTCGCCTACTATGCAGACTTTGTTGTGTATGGAAGCCCTGCGCATTTCATCCCAGATAAGTCGCTCATTGACGCTATCAAGATTGGGAGGTCTATATATTACTCCTGTGATTAATTTTTCCCGACCGTCGCTTAATTCTATCCAAATTGTTTCTGTATTCCTCTCAGTTTTTATTTCCTTATCTATTTCCCACTTCAGATTATCCCTAATATAGATTGCAACTCCGCCTCCTTTCCTGGTCTGCCTATCGGTATGGAACAGTTTGTAACCCGCAATTTGGTATTCGACTGGTAACTCAAGTGTGTCTAGGTTGATCCATGTTTCAGTGAATGCAATTATATCGATTTTTTCGGTACATACCAAGGCCCTAATATCATACATTTTGTTTCTCATACTTCTACTGTTTGCGTAGTATACATTTAAGTTAGTCATGTTTTGAGTCCTCCCCTTACCGCGTTTAGTTTTAAACTCCCTGTCTTATTTAGTTTTGTCATCATTCCTAAGACTTGCTATCAAAATAGCAAGAGAATCCAAGGCGAATCCCAAGGGATTTTTCCAGGTATATAGGACAAAGGTCAAGGACAAAGTTGGGCCTTTAAAGTCAGGGAGGGGAGAAGTGATAAATGGCAGTGAAAAAATAAGCAAAGCATTGAACAGCTACTTCTTATCAGTTTTCACAGAAGAAATTTGAGATGAAATTCCAGAGGTGGAACTGATATTTAAGAGAAAGGAAGAAGAGAAATTAAAGAATATCACTATCAGAAAAGAGGATGTTCTTAAGAAGATAAATATACTAGAGAAAACAAAATCCCCAGGGCCGGATGAAATTTTCCCCCGAGTCTTGAAAGAGTGTAGGGAACAGATTAGCGGACCCCTCATAAACTTATTTACAAAATCATTAGACACTGGAGTTGTGCCAGACTTGTGGAAACAGGCAAATGTAGTACCCATATTCAAAAAGGGAGACAGAGCATCAGCGTCAAATTACCGGCCGATCAGTTTGACGTCAGTAGTGGGGAAATTTCTTGAATCAATTATAACAGATAGCATCCGATCGCATCTAGAGAAAAGCAAATTAATCTACGACTCTCAACATGGGTTTACAAAGGGAAAATCTTGTCTAACAAATCTGCTAAAGTTTTTTAGGAAAGTCTTCGAGGTAGTAGATAATGACGAAAATTACGATGTTATTTACTGAGACTTTAGCAAAGCATTTGACAGAGTACCGCATCAGAGGCTTCTGAGAAAAATTAAGGCTCATGGTATCGAGGGAAAGTTTTAAATTGGATAAAATCATGGCTCACCGATAGAACGCAGAGGGTCAGCGTAGATGGTGTTAAATCTGAGTGGGGCCGTGTAACCAGTGGGGGTCCCCAGGGGTCAGTACTAGGCCCAATCTTGTTCATAATCTACATAAACGATCTAGTTACTGGAATCAGCAGTGACATAAGCAAGTTTGCGGATGACACCAAAATAGGGCGGCAAATTAATTCAGGGCAGGATGCAAATGCATTACAGGAGGATCTAAATAGACTGCAGAGGTGGTCTGAAAAATGGCAAATGAAATTCAACACCAGCAAGTGCAGCGTACTTAATATTGGAAGAACAAATACTTATAAAGTATACAGCCTTAACAACATCAACCAAGAGAAGTCGACTTGTGAAAGAGACCTAGGGGTACTTCTAAGCCCGGACCTACGGCCTAGAAAATAGTGCGTTAATGTTCGAAATAAGGCAAACAGAGTATTGGGTTTTATATCTAGAAGTGTAAGTAACAAGAGTGCAGAGGTCTTATTGCAACTATATCTTGCGCTAGTCAGGCCGCACCTCGATTATGCGGTTCAGTCCTGGTGCCCTTATTATAGAATGGATATAAATTCACTAGAGTCGGTGCAGCGAAGAATGACAAAAATGATTCCGGGACTTAGAAACCTTCCATATCAGGATAGGTTAAAGAAACTTAACTTGCATTCCTAGAAAGACGAAAGAGTGCGGGGAGATATGATAGAAGTATTTAAGTGGGTGAAAGGAATCAATAAAGGGGATATAGATAAAGTTCTTATAATATCCGAGCAGGATAGGACTCGGATCAACGGATTCAAGTTGGATAAGTTTAGGTTTAGGAGGGAGATAGGAAGAAACTGGTTCACAAATAGGGTGGTGGACGAGTGGAACAAGCTTAGCAACTTTGTAGTAAGTGCGGGAACTCTGGAAAGTTTCAAAAGGAGGCTAGATAGATTCATGGATGATAGAGAGTGGTAGTAACTCTCGACAGGAGCTGCCATGCACAGGCCAACCGGCCTATTGCAGACTCCTTATTTTCTTATGTTCTTATGTTCTTATGTGCAGGGCGGATCACCTGAAGGTTAACTACCCCAGCTGAACACCCTAACCTATGGAGTTAAGTTGGGTTAAGTGGTTAGAGTAAGTCAGGTTATTTTAGCGTTAAGTTGGTTAATCTTAAGGTGAAGTAAGTTGCAGGGTTAATATTCGGGTGATCCTGGCAGGGTTGTCTAACTATACAAGGAGTGTGGTCGTGTGAGGAAGACTTGGCGCGATGTTTTCACTTTACCTGACACATCATCTCTGACTTGGGGGGTCAAACACCTCCATTTTACTCACCACACTCTGGAAATAGAGAACTATGTAAATGAAAAATATTTATTATACAATAAATTTTAGTAGTGTGCTTTATATATTAGTTTATAATGGTCGTCTACAATATTGTCATAAAATTCCCAGAAAATATAATTCAAGAGGACATACAAAAAGGAATAACAAAACAGAAACATAGGAATCAATATAAGATAAGGCAGTAATGGAGTAAAAATAAGAGGAAGAAAACTCGAAATTGGTGTCAAGATTGGCCAGAGTAGTGACAAACATTATAATGGTGGGTGAGGGGCCACAGTGCAACACGATACCTCCAACCTCGACAATGGAGCAACACACAGTAAATATACCCGCCTAGCATTTATGGCATCTGATGGGTAGTACAGTATTTACATCTGGCAATACTATAATCTTCAGTTGTCTAGACCAAGTAATAATTAATATGCTGCTCTGTGGCACGTGGTTCAGGACATTAATTTTATACTATTATAGATTTGATGGTGTTTTTTGTTGCTTCTAATATCTAAATTGCGGAAGATATTTATATTAATGAATTGCGTCAGAAGTGAAGTCACCGTAGATAATGCCGGATGACGTAATATATTTATCTACAGAAAATGCAGGGTACGCTGAAAACTCTTAAAATCATTAATTTATCGAGTCATTTATTTAATTCAATTTAGTAAATAAAAATAAAAATAAAAATAAAAATAAAAATAAAATTATAAAAATAAAAATATAAATATAAATATAAATATAAATATAAATATAAATATAAATATAAATATAAATATAAATATAAATATAAATATAAATATAAATATAAAAATAAAAATAAAAATAAAAATAATAATAATAATAATAATAATAATAATAATAATAATAATAATATTATTATTATTATTATTATTATTATTATTATTATTTTCATCTGCTTTGGATGTACCAGATGCCACATTGCCACATGTTTTTAGAATAAATTATGTCATGTTTTAGACAAGATGTGTATGAAAATTCAGCGTTGACTGATTACCCGCCATAACGCCCGACACGGCAGTGTTCCCGCTAAAACCATGAATGCCTGGGAGGGCTGACCAATGACAGTGCGTCTTAGGCCTGAACCAAGAACAAGAGCCTGTGAAACGCGAAGTCATGAGCGTGTGGTGTTCCTGCAGTGATTCTCAAACTGGGGTCCACGCGAAAAGTTTTTGAGAAATAGTGCGTAAACCGTTTGTGAGAGATTTGGCGATTCCAATTCATAGGCTATTTTGGATTTGGGTTGAAATGAACAAATGTTTTGGACTATGATTTATTCTTTGATTATTGACAATATTTGTATGCGTCATGGTATATAAGGGGTCCTTGGTTGAAAAAGTTTGAGAACCCCTGCCTTAGAGTCCTTCTTTGTTTAAGATCAGTCTGTGTTGGAATTTTGTGTAGAGAGGTGTGGGGCGTCTGTGGGTGGGGACATGGCAGGTATTTGGTGTACTGTATTCTATTTGGTAAAATCCTAAAGTTCATATTTGTTGTGAGATACGTGGTCCTAGTTTGATTAGCTACGATGTAGGTTGTTTTGAAGTGTAATTAACCATTCTTAACACCGTTAGTAAATGAAAAACAGTTAAAAAGTGTTATAAATTCCCCCTCTTTGTACTGGGTAAAATATTCATCATAATTGTCTTGGTGGTATACAGTGAGCCATGAGTAACAACGTACCGGGTACCTAACACATATTCCCCCCCCTCTCTCTCTCTCTCTCTCTCTCTCTCTCTCTCTCTCTCTCTCTCGGTGTGAGGGTAACTTGACCGCAGGCCTATACACCCACCGGCCTACACTTCCTCCTCCTCACCCCCCTACCCCACCCTTATACGATTGAAAGTTTAAGAAAAAGAAAAGAGAATTAAAGAATAAAGAAGAGAAGGATAAAAAAGAAACTGGTTAGTAAATAGAAAAATAAAGGGAAAAATACTCATTTGTTAAATACTAGGTGTTACATGTTAAATACCAGAAGCCACATGTTAAATACCAGGTGTTAAATGCTAATACCAGGTGTTACATGTTAAATACCAGATGCCACATGTTAAATACCAGGTGTTAAATGTTAAATACCAGGTGTTACATGTTAAATACCAGATGCCACATGTTAAATACCAGGTGTTAAATGTTAAATACCAGGTGTTACATGTTAAATACCAGAAGCCACATGTTAAATACCAGGTGTTAAATGCTAAATACCAGGTGTTACATGTTAAATACCAGATGCCACATGTTAAATACCAGGTGTTAATTGTTAAATACCAGGTGTTACATGTTAAATACCAGATGCCACATGTTAAATACCAGGTGTTAAATGTTAAATACCAGGTGTTACATGTTAAATACCAGATGCCACATGTTAAATACCAGGTGTTAAATGTTAAATACCAGGTGTTACATGTTAAATACCAGATGCCACATGTTAAATACCAGGTGTTAAATGTTAAATACCGGGTGTTACATGTTAAATACCAGGTGTTACATGTTAAGTACCAGATGCCACATGTTAAATACCAGGTGTTACATGTTAAATACCAGATGCCACATGTTAAAAACCAAATGTCTTGTGTCATGGGCCTTACCTGAGTACTTGGTGACCCCCAGGAGAGTCATCACCAGGCGGGAGTGTCTAGTGTTGTCTTGACGTGTAATATGGGTTGTCAAGTGTAACGCGGAATACCTTTTGTTTACTTCCATGTGTACACACGTATGTTCAGTTACCATTTTATTGTATTTTCCACACACACACACACACACACACACACACATCTCCTTTTGTTCTGATGGGAGCAGCCGGGGACTTCGCCGGCAGTCACCACACACATGGTGACTCAGCCGGCGGTAAAGGGCTCCCAGGCTTCTTTCAATCTGATGGAAACCGGGAACTTTGTCGTCATTTACCTCATGTGTGGTGAATCTCCAGGGGGATAGGGAGAAAAAGATTTGGCAATGTTAACTGTACCAGGTGGAAGTGTGGGCGACTGTACATGAAATAATAAACGATATTAACAGTAATGTTATCAATGAATTATTCATAACTATAACTAAAACCAATTATTTGATTATTGTGAACTAAGAAATGATTATCATAAACCAATAATTTGATCATCATAAACTAATAATTCTACCAATAACCAATAATTCGATCATCGTTCACCAAGAATGTGATTAGCATTAACCAAGACTTTGATTCTTGGCAACAAACAGACAGAGGTCCAGACACGTTTTCTATCTCCAGCTATGAGCGAACAAGTGAGGTAATAACCTTTGAAAATCCGGATTCAGATACGAAAGAAATTTCGATTTTTGGTGAAATTATTTGTCAGATTCATTTATTGCCGTTTTGGTCAATTTAATGAATTTATTAGGTTGACATTGTTTTAGCATATTTCATAATTCAGCATAGTTCTAGAATAATCTTGGTACATTTGGAATAATTCTGGTATAATTTGATGAAGTCGCATGAAAGAACAGTGAAATTTGCACTTAATACCAGAACTGAAAGCATATCAACCTATAAACTCATAGAAGAGGAATCTTTGACAATTTTGAAATTATTCACCAAGTTATTGAGTGATGAAATTGATAGTTTTCTGCCACAAAATGTCAACACCGAGTTATTTTGGTCTAACGTTCATATGAGTGGGAAATGTCACACTCTTTCCAAATTTGTTAGAGCCTTACTAAGTATTCCGGTCTCAAATGAAGATTGTGAGCGAATATTTTCCTTAGTTAACTTAGGAGAAAGCGAAACCGGACCACTAACATCTCTCTGACAAATGAGCAGATGTGTGGACAAGGATTAAGACAGTGTGGTAACTATAAAGTTTGAGACATCTGCTGTGATGCTCAGATCAATGAACAAAGAGATTTACCTTCAAACATATATATCTCATTCCAACGTGACTTCATTAACAGATGAATGTCTAAGCCATTTTATTTTGTTATTTGTGTTTGGTGTCATAATGCACAAGACGACTTCATACTTATTTAGTAATTGCCGATGGAAGTTAATTTACGTCTTTTGTTTGTTTTATTAAATGAACTACTTGTTCTTTCTAAATTATAATTCCAGCAATTCGTTAATGTATGTCACAGTGTTCTTATAACCTGGAATTTATTTTAAACCTGATCCGTAATAATCGCCAAAAGTAAAGAATAAGCTATTTTATCTTTAGATTATTAATTTTAGAACTTTTTTAGGGTGTCTTGCCTTTTTATCCAAAAAGATCTGGTCACACCTAGTTGAGGCCAGATTGTGCTCATACCAACAGCGTCAGGTCTTACCGTCTATGTTTGTCCATATTTCTCACTGCAACGCTATTTTGATAATGTTGAAAAGCCCTGGAAGTACTCAAATAGACTCGTTTGAAAAATGAGGAATATGAATGGAAGTTAATATGATAAGCAGGAGAGAGAGACTGAAAGAAAGAGAGAGAGAAAGTGCACAGTATTTGTACGATGAGAGCGTTCAGACAAACCCATAATCAGCCATTAAATGTACACATTCGGGAATGTGCTTCAGCCTGCCAGTCAACGCACGTACACAATCAGTGTCTTCGTGTACATAGAAGCAGGTACAGTACATTATAGCATCACAAACAAAAAGAAAAGAAAATCACTTATAGGATCATATGAAGTAAAGGAACATATTCACACTACGAAAATACAACCCAATATGACTAAAACAACTCGTGGTGCCCCAGCGGTCTCACAAGCAGGAGTGTGAAGGACAGTGGTAGAGGAGGGTGTTGGTGATGTAGAACCCTCATGGCCCCAGATCTTGCTCAGTACAGCCTCTGCCTACCTGACCATCACCCAGCCCAGTCCCCCCCCCTTTCCCACCTTCCTCCTTTCCACACGCCCGCCTGACCACCTTCCTCCCTTCCACACGCCCACATGACCACCTTCGTCCCCCCTAGTCACCTGGTCCCGATAAGATATTTGCCAGAGCATTAAAGGAATGTAAGGATGAGCTTGGTATGCCCTTAGCAAAGTTGTTTAACATGTCCTTAAAAACAGGTGTAGTACTAGAATCCTGGAGGATAGCAAATGTAATACCGATTTTCAAGAAGGGGGATAGATCACTATCTTCTAACTACCGCCCAATGAGTCTAACATCAATAGTAGGTAAATTACTAGAATCAATTATTTCAAACTCTATTCGAAACCACCTGGAGAAGCACAAGTTGATCAATGATTCCCAACATGGTTTCACAAGCGGGCGTTCATGTCTAACTAATCTATTAACATTCTTTTCATCAGTTTTCGAATCGGTGGACGAGGGGCACAATTATGATGTGGTATATCTCTTCTTTAGCAAAGCCTTTGACAGAGTCCCCCACGAAAGACTAATTAGAAAGGCAGAAGCGCATGGCATCAAAGGTAATATCCTTAAATGGATTATGGCGTGGTTACGGGACAGGAAACAGCGAGTGAGCATAAACGGCACTAAATCGCATTGGAGCATCGTCACTAGTGGAGTTCCCCAAGGCTCAGTACTTGGACCATTATTATTTTTTATATACATAAATGACATAGATATCGGCATAGACAGCAACATTAGTAAATTTGCTGATGACACTAAAATAGGATGTGTAATTAAATCTGACGAGGACTCTGCAAAACTACAGGGAGATCTAAACAAATTTTTCGAATGGTCGGAAAAATGGCAGATGAAATTCAATGTGGACAAATGTAAAGTACTCAGTATAGGAGATGTAAACAGGGAAACCAGTTACCAGATGAACAACGATGCCATTGTGGAATCCAACTGCAAAAGAGATTTAGGAGTAATGATAAGTAGGAATCTTTAGCCAAGTAAACAATGTGTTTTTGCTCGTAACAAGGCTAATAAAGTACTTGGGTTCATACAAAGGAGTGTTAGTTACAAGACTAGCTAGGTCATCTTAAAATTATATCTAGCGCTTGTGAGACCTCACCTGGATTACGCAGTTCAGTTCTGGTCACCGTATTACAGAATGGATATAGAATCATTGGAAAGAATCCAGAGGAGAATGATAAGACTAATCCCGGGCATTAGGAACCTTGAATACAGAGACAGGTTAAAGCATCTTAATTTGCACTCCCTCGAGAGACGTAGAGTGAGGGGCGACATGATAGAGGTGTATAAATGGAAGTCAGGGTTAAACAAAGGGGACATTACAAAGGTACTCAAACTATCCAACCAGGAGCGAACCAGTAACAATGGTTTTAAATTAGACAAATTTAGATTTCGGCATGAAATTGGTAAACACTGGTTTGGAAACAGAGTAGTGGATGAATGGAACAAGTTACCAAATATCATCATTAACGCGAATACGCTGAATAGCTTCAAACATAGGTTGGATGCTTATATGAGCAATAGGGGTTGGGTATAAACGGGACTGCCCAGTATGGGTCAATAGGCCCGCTGCAGTTTCCTCCATTCTTATGTTCTTATGTACACGACCACCTGACCACCTTCCTCTCCTTTTCATGCCCACATGACCACCTTCTTTCCCTCACCACGCCCACATGACCACCTTCCTCCCTTCCACACGCCCACATGACCACCCTCCTCCACTCTACACGCCCACACCCACTTTCCAAAGCTACCATAACACGCGGCATTACCGAAAACTCTTCTTTGCACAACGAAAATTTTTGAGTTTTAGAATATTTGTCATGTCAAGCGTTAGAAAAATAATCGTTGTTTATAGGAAAAAATATTAGTGTTAACAAACTCCATCGTCCCTAACCTAACCTCACTTACTGTACTGTATATACGACAGTGGTGAGTATCAGGTCGGCCGTTGTCAAAGTCTTCATGTGGTATTCAAATAATGGTAATGACAGATGCATGTAGCTACTGCAGATTTGTTGTTGTTTAAGTGAGTCAGTTAGATGCGCTCTCACGTCCAACAATTAGGAGGTTAATACGGGAGAATCATGGAGAATGTGGACCCAAAGACTCAGAGGTTCCTATAATTTTACCTCTAAGAAGAGATGTAATAATACATGTAATCTGGTTTACTTGAGTCACAACCATAATTATATTCGGTCTCTTATATCTAGTTAAGAAGGAAAATCTCTGGCGAGTGTCTGAGGGTGCAGACTGTTCTGGGTGGTGGTGTCGGGATACAGTGGAGTGAGGAGGAGATGTAGTGAATATTTGCCCGCGGCTCCCCCCGTCACACCCAGCTACTGCCCTCCAGCCCAGGAGACCTTATGATTATACACTCATACTGGAGGCTGAATAAAGCTGCCCACCACTGTCGAATGTAAGGTGGTATGTGCATTCAAGTGTGTGTGTGTGTGTGTTAGGAAAGATAGAAGATAATATATGATCTTAACTTAAAGGAGTGTGGTGCAGCGCGTCACCCCGGGTACTGTGAGGATTTTAGTTTAGTTTAACAAATTTATTGACAAAGCTTAGAGTACAGTTTGCCTATTTTGAGTAATTCAGTCAGGTCTTGACACTTAGGGTGGTATCACTTCTCACTGCCACGCAGGACAGAGGTTCATACACAAAGAAATACATTGTATTCATTAACAGTATATATATATATATATATATATATATATATATATATATATATATATATATATATATATATATATATATATATATATATATATATATATATATATATATATATATATATATATGTAACCGGTCGGAATTTACTGGACTTGGGGTCTATTAAAGATTATTAGATGGTAATGGCAGTGGAAGCGCCCCTTTGAGAAAAATCCCGAACCAGCACAAAAACACTTAAATCTACTAAACAAAATGAATTTTCCGTGACCCGTGGAAGGATAGCGTCTGTGACTGGGATGAATGAGACACACTGTAAAATTTAGACACTTATATTCCCTCCAACACTACAAACACAATCAAATAATGATACACCAATATGCGCACCTCTTAACTTGAACTTAAAACACTACTCTGGGGAATAAAAGTTATACATGATATAGAAATTATTAGAAACTCAGGCAACAATAAATTTGAAGTATTAAGAAATGCTGCTTGCACACATGAAACAGGCCTTAAGGGCTTTCACAAAATAATATCAGTCACTTAGGAAATGGTATTAAAAAATAAGAAATTAAATACTCTACCATGAATAGGCCTTAAGGGCTTTCAACAAAATAATATCAGTCACTGAGGAAATGGTAATAAAAATTAAGAAATTAAATACTCTACAATGAATAGGCCTTAAGGGCTTTCAACAAAATAATATCAGTCACTGAGGAAATGGTAATAAAAAATAAGAAATTAAATACCCTACAATGAATAGGCCTTAAGGGCACTCAACAAAATTATATCACCCCAACAGATGCACACTTCCTAACCTAACTTAACCACTACTCTGGGGAACAAAGGTTATACCTGAGATCAGAATTATGAAGAAAAATTAGATGCATTAAAAGAATCAAATCACAGTATCACTCTGGTTCCACTTAATGACACAAACATTCAAAAAACAATACTATCAACATTATTTAAGAAATATTAAACTACACACGTCAAGATAATATCAGTAACTGAGAAATGGTATTAACTACCCCCAAATATATTCACTATTATTAATATGTTACTGGGTCCACCAATACTCGTGAACCATGCTCCACCCAACTCAACATACACCCGTAATAAGGGAGATAAAATGTTCCTCTAGGTATCTCCTAGAGTCCTAGACTCATGGTCTCAGTGTGTGACCATTAATTTACTCAGATAGCCTCAGTGTACTCCCAGTGCGTCCATAAAGCGGAAGGGAGTGAGCCAATCAGACCTTGTACAGTTGAAAGAAGCTTTAGCTTCCCGTTAGCAAGAGAGTTTCACTAAGCTGCTCGAGTCATGTGGTGTTGTGAGCCGAGGTAGAGGAGAGCTGCTGACCCAACGATCGTCCTGTCGTCAGCTGCGCACCCAGACGGCTAGATTCCCTCAAGAGATCCTTTGATACCCCGCTAAACAGTGACAGGCCTACACTGATCGGTCCAATGGCGACAATCGCCACCCTCAATCATCAACGGCAGTCAATCTCTCGCCGTCATCACTCTCGCAGTCAATTTCTCGCAGTCAAGTGGGTTCTGACAGAAACCCTGAAATGAACTCACTGTTAGCTCTTGTTAACTTTACCACTGCCCTATCTAACCCTGTCTGAGATCGAATGAGACTTACTTGTTATACTGCAATAGTGCAACACAGGTGACTAGGCCACGTGACTATTTCTGTGACGGACGCGCAGGGACGTCTTGTTTGTCTGAATGCTTCTCCGTGACTGAGGACCAGCCAGCGTCACGTCCTCTCAAGGCGTTAGCTTAGGCCTACGTGACATATTTTCCGCCTAACTAATAACTCCTTGGGACACCCGTAACATTATTCAGACTGATAAACGATCTATAATAATTTCAAATTCAATAATAGTCCCTTAACTTCATGAATCGCATCATTATTAATTCGGCAAATTACATTTAATATCACTTAGGCCTAGTTCCATAACCTCTCGCTATGGGCGGGGAGCGCTCTCTTCCCTCAGACGACCTTGAACGCTCAGTATCGCTAATGGCGGGGCATTTGAAATTTCTGAATATTACATATATATATATATATATATATATATATATATATATATATATATATATATATATATATATATATATATATATATATATATATATATATATATATATATATATATATATATATATATATATATATATATATATACATATATATATACATATATATAGCCCAATAAAGCACGCGGACTTCTACATACAATCAACACCTCACCCCGCCAGGATTCGAACCCATGATCCTATGACTGTGACCGGGGAACATTACCTATGGGCCACCAGGACACTAAAAGCAGTCCTAGACTCTAATATATTTCACACAAAGCCTGTTCAATGAGCTTATGGAGCCGTGAACCTCTAATGGGGACTGCCCTTGCCTCTTAGGTGATCAGAGTAACGTTTTACCAAATCTAGCTTCGAAACACGAGGATCCATATATATTTCATAAGCCCAATTAAAGCACGCGGACTTCTACATATAATCAACATTACTCTGACCACCTAAGTGATATGGGTAGTCCCCATTAGAGGTTCACGGTGCCATAAGCTTGTTGAACAAGCTTTGTGTGAAATATAACAGAATCTAGGACTGCTTTCAGTACCCTGGTGGTATAATGGTAATGTTCCCCGGTCACAATCATGGGGACTGCCCGTGCCTCTTAGGTGATCAGAGTAACGTTTTACCAAATCTAGCTTCGAAACATGAGGATCCATATATATTTCATTAGCCCAATAAAGCACGCGGACTTCTACATATAATTAACATTACTCTGACCACCTAAGTGATACGGGTAGTCCCCATTAGAGGTTCACGGTGCCATATGCTTGTTGAACAAGCTTTGTGTGAAATATAACAGAATCTAGGACTGCTTTCAGTACCCTGGTGGTATAATGGTAATGTTCCCCGGTCACAATCATAAGATCGTGGGTTCGAATCCTGGTGGGGTGAGTGATGTCACTGTTCGCTGCCATGCCGGACAGTGGCTCATATACATTGGACGTCATATTCTAATTGAAGACTAATCAGCGTGGGCCAGCAGCAAATTTGGGATAAACAGCAAGAATGTCCCCAAGCACCCCCAATTCAATGTAGTAATTACAAAGTTCACGAAACAATAAGACAGGTGGCCTGAAGTCTTGATAGTGTCACATTCAATAATATAGTGTTCAAGTGTGTGCTTTAAAGGTTTATCACAAAGTTTACATGCTGAGTGTTCCGTTTGGGTACAGCGTTACTAACTTGCCAGACGTGTCTGTATCCTAGCCTAATTCCGGCCACTACTACATCACATTGTCTGGTTCTGTCCTCATAGCAATGGTATTAAACTAAACAAATTTACATTTAGGAGCAAGATAGGTAAACAGTAGTTTGGAAATAGAGTAGTGGACTATTGGAACAAGTTACCAAACTTCATCATGAAATGGAGATAGCAAATGAACTGAAGGTAGCAAAGGAGGGGAAGTCAAACCCTGTATGTATATTATGTATGCTGTATGTATATTATGTATGCTGTATTATATATTATGTATGTATATTATGTATGTGCTCCATTTATATACATTATTTATTCAGCCTAGCTAGCAGCATGTGGCAATGTAATTACCATGTCCCACATGCTTAATTAATGTGCCTGGCGACATATGGAAGCTATTTATGTATCACTTACCATACGTCGCCTAGAGAGCAGTTGACCAGCAGACAGGTTAAGGAGCGCTACTTCCCTTGTGTACATATCTGTTATCCAGTAAATAGAAGCTATAAAAACTATACAGGTGTCTGTGTTCGCTCCTGTATATAGAACTTAATACCCAGAACACGAACATGGCGCAGTGTGTACTTTTACTGGATAATTACGAGTGAAGTGCAAAGTTTGTGGAAAGCCGGCTTACGGACTCCTTCTCTGTCAACCAACCGCCGTCTCCTCTCGAAGAATTTTTTAGCAACTTTGAGCAGTGTCAGTGACAGTGATTTTCTGTGCAGTGTTTAGTGCATTGTGTGTTTCGTGCCATAAATGTGTGACCTTGTTCTAAAGGATTCCCAAGGTACAAGGCATGTTCTGGGCATTTGTAAGGAGTAAAGTTTTTCGCATCCTCCTCTCGCCATGTCCAGAGGGTAACTGCCGCTCATCGTCGTCTCCACACCCCCTCACAGCTCGAGGCCCCTCATGGCGAGACGCTCTCGCCCGCCTGGCACACACACTCACTGACATCGGCGATTCCCTTATATATATTTTATATATATAATCTACTTATCTGTGTATTTAATTAATTTTTTTATCTGAGATCTTGTTGATACGACGGGCTGACCGGTCAACACTGTTTTAAGACACAGTACACAGATGAAGTAGTTATGTCTCGTGTTTTACGCAGTCGTGGAGCCGACGCCCGGATGAGTCAGTCGGATGATAGCTCCGCAGAGATGGATGACCAGGCTGACCATGACGCCCCAGCTACCACAACATCACGCAGCCCTTCACCTCGATATTCAGCGTTGTCTCCAGAGATAATTGCTTTAATGAAGTTCATGAGAGATGAAAGGCGCGAGGATGAAGCTAACAAACGTGTGGTGGATGAACACAGAAGGCAAGCAGAGGCAGAGAGAGACCACCAACGGAGATTGGAAGACAGTGCACGGTTTGAAGCTTTGATATCTCGCCTCACTGTTAACCAAGCCCCTGGCTCTAACACTGCCTCGGTACTGACCGGTTCAGATACCTCATCAATGCTCTCTTCACGCCCACCAGCCCCACCTAAAGCAGCAGCTCAAACACCGCCCATCTTGAAGCCTGATGTGAATTTCCAGACTTTTCGTGAAAGGCGGCGACGGTGGACTGATTATTCTACAATGGTGGATCTCCAGAGTTTGTCACAGCCTAAACAACTCATCCAGCTGCGTATGTGCCTGTCCTTGGAAACTCAGCGTGTCTTAGAACATACGCTGCAGGTACCTCCGACCTCTTCGTTGTCTGTAGAGGAGGTACTGGACGTTCTACAACGGCACATCAAAGGACAGCAGAATGAAGTTCTGCACAGGAGGGAATTGTTTAGCTGCAGACAGATGGAGGGTGAGACTTTTGACGCCTTTTATGTACGACTCAAGAGAGCCTCGGAAGAGGTAGATATATGCCTAGGCCACCACCAGCAGTGCGAGGAGACCCAGTTGAAGCAGGTGATCCTGATGGGTGTTAAGGACGAGGAACTTGTCCAACGCCTCACCTCCCTCGACTCTTCCTCTTCTCTCAAGGATGTGTTGACGATATGTCGCTCCTATGAGGCTGCCAGGTGTGCCACCTCTGCCATCCGAGCTCCCCCTACAGCTGTACGCGCTGTGTCCCGGTACAAGAAGGACAAGAAGTCTGCTCCTACGCCTTCGCCCACCACGTCCACGCTCGGTTCATTTTGTAACAACTGTGGTAAGCAGCACGGAACACAGGTGTGTCCAGCTGCTGAGTCTACCTACAACAGTTGTGACCGTAAGGGCCACTGGTCACTCACAGCTAAACGCGTCCAGTGCAATGTGTGCGGTCGTCTGGGCCACTACGACAAGTGTTGTCCTACCAACAAACCCAAGGGACAGCATCGTCGGAAGCTTCAGCACCCTTCCACCAGTGAGGGCCGCCCACAGTCTTCCAATCAGAAGCATGACGACCCTGGACAACGCTCGAGCCATATTAGGAACGTGTGCTCCCCCCCGCATCCCAGGACCAAAGTCCCCCAGTACATCAGTGTCATTGTGACCGACGGCAGTGTTTCATCCCGTCTTCAGATGTTGCCCGACACCGGCGCTGATGCTACAGTCATCGGTCCCCAGCATTTGCAATGCTTGGTGCTCTCTCCAAGTGATCTAGGACCGCCCCCCAAGGATCTCCGCTTCACGGCAGATGGTTCACGGATGGCCCCAGCCCTAGGTTCACTCCAAGCACAAGTCACCTTTGGCAACAGGTCGTGTCAAGCCTGGATTGATGTGCATAACGGTGTCCCGACTCCTTTGCTGTCCAACAGACATTGTCAAGAGTTGGCCATCATCTCCCAGGGCTTCCCCAAACCTATTCTCGAGGTAAAACACGCCAACAGGGTGCAAGAAGGGAGCAGCAACGACCCTGCTGCCGCCCTACCCCTGCCTCTTGCCAGTGACACCTCTCCTTCGCATGCTCGGAAGTACTTCCTGAAGGAATTCAGCGACGTTCTGGTTACCAAGTTCGCTCTGAAATCCAAGCCTCTCAAGAAGATGGTAGGTCCCCCCATGAGGATCCACTTGAGGGACGACGCGAAGCCCTTCGCTATTTACACCCCTCGACTGGTCCCCCTGGCCTTCCGCGAGGCGGTCAAAAACGAGCTGGACTCCATGGTCGCCCAAGAAATTATTGCACCAGCCGGTGATGACCCGTCTCCATGGTGTCACCCTATGGTAGGCGTCGCAAAACCCAAAGGTGGTGTTCGGATCACCACTGACCTCTCCAAGCTCAACAGCCAGGTGTCTCGTCCTGCGCACCCTTCTCCCACGCCCTTTGCAGCTATACGCAGTGTGAACCCGAAGGCGCGCTTCTTCACGACGATGGACGCCCTGCGTGGATACTGGCAGATAGAGCTTGCCGAAGAAGACCGACCACTTACAACTTTCATCACCCCGCATGGACGTTACAGTTATTGCCGTGGCCCCATGGGATTCGCCGCTACAGGAGACGCTTTCTGTCTTCGAGGTGATATGGCTCTACAAGGTTTGGCGAACTGTTTGAAAGTGGTCGACGACATACTCGTATACGATGAGGATTACATGGATCACCTCTGCCGTATCTACAAGGTACTCAACAGGTGCCGGAAGCACGGCATCACCCTAAATGCCTTCAAGTTTGTTCTGGCCAGCTCTTCAGTTGATTTTTGTGGGTACACCCTCTCATGGAATGGTATCGCAGCTGACTCGGAAAAGGTCCGCGCCATCACGGATTTTCCCACCCCTGCTAACCTTACCGACTTGAGGTCCTTCATCGGTCTCGTCAACCAGTTAGCAGAGTTTTCGTCGGACATCTCTGCAGCTGCCCAACCACTTCGCCCCCTGATGAGCCCCAAGAGGACATTCCTGTGGACCCCCGACCACGACAAGGCCTTACAGCAAGTGAAACAGGCCCTGTCTAGTCCACCTGTCCTCGCCACGTTTGACCCAGCCTTGCCGACGGTTCTGCAGACATGCCTCACGCTTGTACGGCGTGGGATACGCCCTGCTGCAGGATCATGGTGGAGGGCAGTTCCGGCTCGTCCAGTGTGGCTCGCGTTTCCTCTCTGACACCGAGACGCGCTACGCCACTATTGAGTTGGAGCTGTTGGCTGTGGTTTGGACGATGTCCAAGTGCAGGTTTTACCTCATAGGCCTGCAACACTTTCACCTAGTGACCGACCATCGCCCGCTTGTTCCGATCCTCAACCACTACATGCTGGATGCTGTTGAGAACCCTCGCCTCCAGCGTCTGAAAGAGAAGCTCTCGGCGTACATCTTCACAGCAGTGTGGAGTTCTGGTAAGGAGCTCTGCATCCCTGATGCCTTACCCCGCTCTCCTGTCAGCCGCCCTACTCCAGAAGACCATGTGCTCGACGCCGACCTCGCTCTTTCCGTGAGGACTGTGGTCACTCTACACGCCGTCCAATCCCTTCGTTCGGACTTGTCACCAGATGACGACAAGGCAATGGAGGACCTTCGAACAGCGGCCCGAGATGACCCTTCCTACGCCCGACTAGTCGAGTGGCGAGAATGGATTTCCTAGCAATAGCTCTGATCTTCAACACCCTGCTCGTGTTGGAAACTCCGCGATGAACTCTGCAGCGGAGACCTTGTTCTGGCGAACGCGTGTAGTTGTCCTGCTGCATCACGTCCCACGTCTTGGCTCGCCTTCACGATGACAGTCACCACCGTGGGCTTCAAAGCCGCAAACGGCGTGCGACAGACTAATGTTCTGTTGGCATCAGCTCCGACATCTCCAATCTTTGTCGTCGCGTGTGAGCCCTGCCGATGGTACAACCCAGCCAGCAGCGGGAACCCTTTATGGTGACGACAAGCCCACCCGCCCCTTTGAGTCTGTGTTGGCCGACTTTTTCTCTGTGTCAGAAGAGTCCGGCTTCATGTTATCATCGACCAAATCTCTGGTTGGCGGTTATTCATCAAATTGCGGTAATGACCGACGTCTTGCCGCCACCATCAGCAAATTCCGCCACTACTTCCGTGACAGTAGGCGTTCCTGGCACCTGCGAACCGACGGAGAGCCTCCAGTTCTAAGCCGGGACTTTGCTGTGTTCCTTGACCGATGGGGAGTCCGGCATGTGTTGTCATCGCCCATTACCCACCAGTCCAACGGCCACGCTGGAGTTGCTGTCAAATCAGCAGAAGCACCTCATCAGCAAAATGGCCTTCTGGGAATATCGACTATTGCGAGGCCGTCGACCGGAATCTTCTTGAACTCCGCCAACACCCTAACTTCCTGGACGCTCCCTGCCCAGGTTTGTATGGACACCCTTCGTTCTTGTGTCCTGCTCACCCTCAATCCTTCTCCAGGGTGGCAGGCCAAGACGAAGGATTGGCGATCGCCGAGCCGCCGGGCATTGTTTAAGGCGATAAGCCCCACTAACGACCCGTCCGTTCTCTCCCCAGGTTTAGTGTCCTTTTAAGTCCGTGTTCAGGACCGACCTCTACATTTCGGGACAAAGTAGGCGTAGTCATAGATCTCGGTAGATCCGCCGGGACTACCACCAGTGCGATACACCCGGTAGATTAGTAATGTGGTGGAGGAACCCGCCGTTTTCTCCCGCCGCCAACAGCACCCTGCTGACCCACGCCACCAGCCGGGTCCCATACCCTTCCCAGTGATCAGAATCCTCGATGCTCAGAACGGATCCAAAAGAAAAGGTCCGCTCAAGACTTTGCTATGAGCGTATGGGGGGGAGGGAGGTGTATGTATATTATGTATGCTGTATTATATATTATGTATGTGCTCCATTTATATACATTATTTATTGAGCCTAGCTAGCAGCATGTGGCAATGTAATTACCATGTCCCACATGCTTAATTAATGTGCCTGGCGACATATGGAAGCTATTTATGTATCACTTACCATACGTCGCCTAGAGAGCAGTTGACCAGCAGACAAGTTAAGAAGCACTACTTCCCTTGTGTACATATCTGTTATCCAGTAAATAGAAGCTATAAAAACTATACAGGTGTCTGTGTTCGCTCCTGTATATAGAACTTAATACCCAGAACACGAACAAACCCCAAGGGATTCTTCCAAATGTGTCAAGCTAAAACACTAGGCAAGATTGGACCAATACGGTCAGATACCGGTGAGCTAACGAATAACGACGGAGAAATGGGCAATAAACTGAACAGATATTATTCAATAGTTTTCACCACCGAAAATTTAAGCATGATACCCGAGGCACCGACTATATACAGAGGTAGTGAAGAAAATAGATTAAGCTAGACAGTAGAGACTATTAGCAGTGTTTATAAATAAATAGACAAACTAAAGCCTAATAAGTCACCAGGTCCAGATGAGATATTTGCCAGAGTATTAATGGAATGTAAGGAAGAGCTTAGTATGCCCTTAGCAAATTTGTTTAACATGTCATTAAAAACGGGTGTAGTATCTGAATCCTGGAGGATAGCGAATGTGATACTGATTTTGAAGAAGAGAGATAGATAACTATCCTCTAATTGTAGGCAAATTGCTGGAAGCAATAATTTCAAACTCTATTCTAAATCACCTAGAAAACTACAAGTTGATCATGTCTGACAAATATATTAACAATATTTTCAACTGTTTTTGAATCAGTGGATGACGGGCACGATTATGTTGTATACCTCGACTTTAACAAAGCCTTCGCAGAGTCCTTCACGAAAGACTAATACGAAATGTCAAGGCGCATGGAAATGGAGATACTGTAAAATGGATTAGGGCGTGGTTACAGTACATGAAACAGCGAGTAAGCATTAACGGCACTGAATCCAATTGAGGTAACGTCACTAGTGGAATACCTAAGGCTCAGTACTTGGACCATTACTATTTATTTTATACATAAACGACATATATATAGGGGTAGACAGCAACATAAGTAAATTTGCTGACGACACTAGAAAAGGGCGTGTAATTAAATCTGACGAAGACTGCAAAACTACCGAAAATCTAAAAAAAAATTTTGCATGGTCTGAAAAATGGCAGATAAAAAAACTAAATAAATAAATGTACAGTATATATCAGGTGCCTACAAGAGAGCCCAGGCTCTTAACTGGCTCAGCCATGTTAATATTGTTTTTATTATCCAATTTGTATCTGTATTTTTCTGGCTAAATTGTTTCAATTCAATTCAATTCAAAATTTAATGTGGACAAATGTGAAATACTTAGTCTAGGAGATGCAGACAGAGAAACCAGATATCAAATAAACAATGTTGTTATAGAATATAGATAAATCCAACTGTGAGAAAGATTTAGGAGTAATGATAAGTAGGAATCTTAAACCAAGACACCAATGTGTATTTGCTCGAAACAAGGCTATATCTTGCGCTTGTGAAACCTCACTAGGATTACGCCGTTCAGTTCTGGTCACCGTACTTCAGAATGGATATAGAATCCCTAGAAGGAATTCAGAAGAGAGTGACAAGACGAATCCCAGTTATTAGGAACTTTGAGTACAGAGACACGTTAAACCATCTTAATTTGCACTCCCTCGAGAGACGTAGAGGGGCGATATGATTAAGGTGTATAAATGGAAGTCAGGCAGCTATCAAACAGGGAAGTACTACCGCCTGGGAAGATATTGGAAGCATAATGTATTGTCTAATGGTAGACCCTGCTGCCATATGGAATCACAAAAATTGTGACCAAGTCCCAGATTGCTGATCTGACTTTTTGCCTCATTTACACACAAAAGCAGGGTCTCAATTGTTTCTCTTACTTTGACAACACAACATACATATATCGTTTCTCACTATTAATCTTTTTTTCATTCTTGTATTTATTTGTTTCTCTATTATTATTATTATTATTATTATTATTATTATTATTATTATTATTATTATTATTATTATTATTATTATTATTATTATTATATTTTCGCCCCCAGGCACTGATCTGGGTCATTGCCTTGTGCCCTGGTGGGCTAGTCCGGTAAAAAAAAAGTGAAATAACAAACGTACTCAAATTATCCAACCACGAACGGACTCATACCAATCGTTTTAAATAGAGAAATTTAGATTCAGGCGAGAGATAGGTAAACATTAGTGTGGAAATAGAGTTGTGGATGAGTGGAACAAGTTAGCTTCAAATATAGGTTGGATGGATATATGAGCGATAGGGGTTGGGTGTAAACGGGACTGCCCAGAATGGGCCAATAGGCCCCCTGCAGTTTCCCCCATTCTTATGTTCTTAAGGGGCGCCATCTCACATAGTGGAGGTAACTTTCCCTTTCCTCTACATGGGCCAAAGCAGTTTGTCTTCATTCAATAACTTTCTCTATATTAATCTTCCATCTCAGTTCAGGTCTTCTAACTGATCTCTACTAACTAACTGTAGTCTCCTCCTCTCTGACTACCACTCACAGTACTCTCTTGGGTATCTGTCCTTCTATTTCATGGGCCATACTATCTCTGCTGTGGTATGTCAACAACACCTACAACTTGCTGGATGTGAGCATTTACCTTGTGACACCATAAATCAAACTTAAAACGGTCAAAACTGCTGCTTGCATCTTGCTACTATTATAGTCATTGTGGTCAGTTTCTATGTTCCACAGTTGCAGAAGAGCAGTGGTTATAAAACTGATGTGTAGCCGAACACGTTTACAGTCTTGGTTATATTTCTTTGTTTCATAAATGGAACTATTAATTTAGCTCTCTGAGGCAAATTTATATTATCCTGTTTACTTTTCCTTTCATTAAACCATTGCTGTTAAAATCTACTCCCAAATATTTTAAATTTTTAAAATATTTTAGTTTCTCGTCCGCAATCTAAATTTCACTATCTTGCTCTTCCCTAATGTCATCATCTAACATTTCCCAACACTCAACTTCATTCCACTGCCTTCCAGCACTTGATGTCATCTACTTACAGCATCTTGTAGATCCTCAATATCAGACCAACATCATCTGCGTAACAACCCCGTCATCTCTGCAGACATTTCTAAAAATATTATCCATGAGTATAATAAAGAGAGGAGACATCACGCTGCCTTGTTTCACGCCACAGATTACTCTAAACCAGTTCCCTTACCTTGTTCCCATCTAACTGTACTTTCACATGTTTCATATTAATAATTTCAATAACAATATCAACATCAACTACTACAATATCAACAAATTAATAACATCAACCACAATATTACTATCCTAAACTACTACTATAAATAATACTAAATAACCAAACACTAATAACTTCTCGCCCCATCTTACCTACGTCGGTAACATTCCTCATATTATTTTGACAAAAAAGTACTGTACTGCACACTACCATAATTATAGTTAATTTTTAGTGATATCCAAAATAAGCACCGCCTACCAATATGAACTATGGTGGAGGCCAGAGTAAGACTCCCGTTGTTGCTTGTAGTCTTTTCATTAAGTTATTTTTGCCATCTTCAGAGTAATAAAATAAAACTAAGAAAAGTATTAAAAATTTATATTATGTCCCAGGAAGAGAAAATACCTTGGGAAAAATTAGGATCATCAGGCTTAAGTACAATTAAGATGGGCCTGACGCTGCCCCGGCCAGACATCCCCCACCGCACCGACCTATCACGCATTATCTATAGCCATCAGGGTGATCACTCACATAAAAGACACCCTCGACCCTAATACAGGCTATCTGTGCCTGTTAACAGCGGCCCGGGCTGGGTGACGTACACCTAACACCAATTAGAGGGAGGCCGAGAGGGTTTTACGGGACGGTTGCGCTGTCAAAAGACCATTGGCTGGCCACTGTGGGTGATGGCTGGCCACCACAGTTAAATAGATAGATATATAGTTAGATAGTTATTTTATTGACTACAAATTGTGAATACAGAGTTTACACCAAAATTTGACATAAAACGGTCCAAATGCAATTGCTTTAAAATACCAAACATAAATAAAAGTTCACTGATTCAACCAGTATCACAAAAAACAGAGGGAAAACCAGAAGTAAATAATGTAAAAAAAAATAACTACAAGTAAAATAAACTAATACATACAAAATAGTTGTGGGTAATGGTATGTCCCTGTGACTTCTAACTATATACATGAAGTATTCGATGAACTGCACGACAAACAGTTTCATAATCCGTTCTTTCAGATAGCAAATTTACAAAAGTTGAAATACTATATTGATGGCGTATATCTAATGTTCTGGGGCACTCAACAACAACATGCCATTCAAACTGAATAACACCACATGAACACAGTCTCTCTTCAATGGGCAGACGGCCCCTGCCTCGTCTGTTCCAGCGCCCCTCCTCTACAGCGAGGGAATGGGCATTTACTCTCATTCGTGTCCACGATACTTGTTCTAGCTCATTCACCTTTACCTTTGTATTATAGATTGCATGAACATCAAAATTTGGATTGAAAGTCTTGTACTCTACTTGAGTCTGAGTTTGACAGTTTCTGATTCAGTGTGTGTAAGGCTATTTGAACATCATCAATATCATTAAATAAAAGATAGCGTATTAAAACTTAATACAACATTAATAATATGGGCACGTGGATCGTCTACCATTTCACTTCTTCCCGTCCATATCCTCGAGAAAAATTTGCGCTCCTTAGCTACTATGAGGGCACGTAACGGAGTATAACCAAATTCCACCATGCACAAATCATTGCTGGTCGTTTTCTTGACACCTAATAACTGTTTAATACACCACATATAAAGTTTATTCACAGGCGTAATGTCACCATTTAACCATGATTCACACCCACATAACAAGGCGGACATCAATGCTGCACGAAATACCTTTTTCTTGACATAAAAGGGGATATCATTGTTCTTGTATACAAATGCAACAAACTTAAGTGTATGACACATCTTGGTTTGCACATTAACTATAATTGGTGTTGATATTGACCAGTCAGAAGTAATTGGGCTGTACATGTACTGGTCACAAGGTTATACCATCAACATTTGGTTATCAGCCTCACTGCCATTTATAGCCGAAAACTTTGTCTTACCTAAGTTAATTTTCATACCATGAGAAATACAATATTGGTTAAGTAATTTTATTTTATTTACCATGCCATATCTGGTCGTTGACAGCAGCACCGTGTCATCCATAAGAACATGTAACCAGGCGAGGAAACCGTCTACACCGCAGTTCTGTTTAATTATTCTGACTAGATCGTTAACAAAGATCACAAATAGGAGGCAGAAGGTAGGGGACCCTTGGCGCACACCTACAGTGGCAGTGACGAGTGCAGTGCCAACAATACAGTTAGTTACCCTGTACATGGCCATAAGAGCAAATAACATAGTCATGCCACAACCTAACCGTTTTAACGTTAAAAATAATACATTTTTCGGGACCCTATCATACGCCTGCGTTAAATCGACAATTGTGATGAACAATTTAAATTTCTTCCTCCTAGCTAGGTCTGTAAGCAAGCGCAACGTAACAGTATGTTCTAGGCATCCCCTACCTGCCTGACTGCCAGCTTGTTCTCGGTAAGGAGAGAACCACTTACAAAGCCTATCGCGCAATATCATGCCATGAAGCTTAGCTATAGAATTAATCACACTAATGCCGCGATAATTTGTTACTAATGAGCGTAAACCTAGTTTAAAAACAGCAGATAACCTTGTTGTCATCCAGAATGACGGATACGTGGCAGACAAAAACACACTATTAAATAACACTGCGATAGACAGAATCCATGCCGCGGGTAACAGCTTGAACAATCCTGGTGGCACCCCGTCGGGTCCACAAGCTTTATTGCATTTCAACTTTTTTACTTGATCAAACACCTCACAAGGGGATATTGGGTCATCTAACAACGGAATATAAACATTGCTATGCAGTTCATCAAGGTCATGTTCTATAATATCAGGAGGGTTAAAAATCTGCTCAAAATGTTCTTTGAAATCCTGATCAGTGGGTAGTGTGGTAGCTCGTGCCTGGGTGGGAGCGTTGTTCAATTCTCCACGCCAGTTAATTGCACGCCACAACTGGGCATCAAAATTATCTTCAAGCAGGCGCTCCCATCTACCCATGACTATAACATGGTTGGCAATCGTGTCACGTACCCTAGATGCACGTGCACACTCATACAGCGTGCCACACACATCACAGGTGGTCAGATCTAAGTCTAATTCCTCATCGAGCAAGGGCTGGTCACACTGGGATAGCAGCTGTCCAAACACATCTGGATCAATGTGATCAAATCTGACTGGACTTTTAACTGATTTACTAACCTTTCGGTTGTGCAACACAGCGTGATCGCCCAAGCTAGATGCACGTAAAGCAAGAGAATCTAAATCGATTGTAGGTATTTGCAATGTCATCGATACAGGCGCATGATCAGAGGACAAGCTAAAATCCTGATTAACATCAAAATCCTGCACACAAAACAATACTAGGTGACATTATACAAGTGTCTAGCTCAGACACCCACTCTCTTCCCATCACTGGATGCAGAGAATGACATCAAGGAGGCCTGTTATGTCAACCTTGACAGAGTGATAACCTCTATTCCCGAAGAAGATAAGGTTGTGCTCCTAGGTGACTTCAATGCCAGAGTTGGCAGAGATGCTGATATTTAGCAGGGAATCATAGGGAGAAATGGACTAGGTAAGTGTAATCCCAATGGCCTACCCCTCCTCGGCAAGTGTCCTGCACACTACCTCATTATAACCAATACCTTGTTTAGGCAGGCTGACAAGTTCAAGGGTTCGTGGCAAAACCCACGATCCAAACACTGACATCTCATTAACTACATCATTTATAGAGAAAGAGATCACCCCAAAACGGCGAAGTCAACAAGCCTCCTGAAAAGGTTTTAACACTAAGCGTCTGGAGAATCCAGCCATAGCACATGCTTTCAGTGAGCAAACAACAAATAACCCAAATCCCAGTGCAGAATAGGATATTCTCGACACTCATTGTCAGGGCTGCAACGAGCAGGATGGTTGTCCGCCGCTCGTTTGCTGGTTCGCGACCCCCACTAGGGGGGGTAGACGGAGGTGAGAACGTGACTGCTGCCTCGACACACAGACCAGACACTGCCTAGCCGTCAGCACAGCTGTACTTACACCCCGCTGTTGGTTCGAATTCTGGTTGTGATCTCATCATAGGTCTTGGACTCGTGGGCTGATTCCGTAGACCTTCACAAATTGACTGTCAATCTTCGGACACTTACCCCGGTTACTACAGCGGCTGCCACGTCATTGCCATTTCCTCCACGCCCTATCTCTCATCCGTGCCCTGGCGTTTCTCCTGTGTGACAAGACCATCGCCCACCAACATCGGCGCCAAGTGAGGAAGCTGCCCTGGAACTTCCCCCCTTCCACCTGAGCACAGATCACTGCTTTCCAGAGCCTTCCCCAGGGCTGCCGCCGTAGGAAATATCTGTTCATTCTTTGATTTCATTAATTGTTTGACTCCCGTAATTGTTATTTGATATTTGTGTGAGTGGTGTCAGAGTTTTTGTGTTATTTTCATAGTAAAGAGATGTCATTCTCGAATGGTTGTTTGTTATCCCTCAGAACCATGGTTCTTGACTTTCCTTTTATAAGATACTGATTAGGCTGGTAAGGGATTCATATCCCTAAGTCCCAGGCCTTTACAGCCATGACAAAAACCTGCAGAGAGACCCTCGGTCAGATCGAAAGAATACACCAGGACTGGATTGATAAAAATAGCCAGGAAATAAATGTACTGGTCGCTGATAAACGTGCTGCCTTAACTAACTGGCAGAACAACCCTCAGACCACAGCTGATACCTTCCGCAAGAAGAAAGTGGCAGCCCAGCGCGAACTTCGTAATCTAGAGAACGACTGGTTTAAAAATAAAGCATGAGAAGCACAAAAATATGCAGGATCAACACAAGATGCTGATTTTTTTCAAATCTAGTAAAACATTTTATGGGCCAATCACTCATGGTGCCCCCCTCTGCTCCGAGATCCCCTGCTGCTCTAGCCTGGGCCCACGAGGCACCCAGTTACAGTGTGTTGCTGCGAGGAGCACAGCAGGAGTCTTGATGGTGAGGAGGCTGTGTACTGGCAGGGGAAGACTTGTGCAAGTTGCTTCCATGTTCACCACGAGGACTAGCCAGTGGCGGTAGCTGAAAGACAGAGGGAGCAAGCAGTGCTTGCACCTTAACAGTAACATAATGCTACCAGACTAGACGCATTACAACACCCTGCGCGCGCACACACACACACACCTATAAGAACAAACCAATGTAAAAATGATTAACTCCTAATCAACCAGTGTATTCACTATGTTGAAATGCCCTGTATTATGACCTTTCTCCCCACCTGGTTATTATATATCATATTTGTATCACTTGTTACTTGTATATTATTTGCCATTCAAGCTATTCATTCCCCAATTGCGTAACTGTATTTTCAACCTTCTGGCTGCCATACTCTTTCAATAAACCGTTTATTATTATTTACTATCATTTATTGTTTATTATTACACACCCGACATTATAATCTTAACTAACCTAACCTAACGTTATAACCTAATCTTACCTAACCTAATGTAACTTAACCTAACCCCTCAGGCAGCGTTGGAGTGTTAAATCTTATGGTGAAATAATCTGGGTGCCTAATCTTCAGGTGATCCAAAATAACATCACGTAAGTCAGGTCTTTCTTGTCATTATTAAAGCATAACAATAATATTTATCTCTTAATCTCTACATTTCCTTCAGTTATGTTGACAAAAAAAAAATGCTCAACTCGTTCCCATAAAATTTCTTCACTGGGGTAAAGATTTATCAAGATGTTAGTGAGACCTGAAGAGTTCACCTGGTAAGAGAGAGAGAGAGTTATAACACCATTTCTGTACGAGACAAAGTAATGACCATGATCTCTATATACATAAAAGTTAATCATGGCTGGATAATAACCCTCGTTTAAGACCACACGTGATGCTTCTTAAACAGCTTTCTCTCTAGCTCTTGTATTAGATATGTTTAGCCTCCACAAGTTAGTATGTTGGTGTATTGTATCATCCGTAACTTCTGTGTGTTTAAGTTGTTGTTTTGTTTATATGTTGTTTTCTTTGTAAGTTTTGTTTAGTTGTTTCCTTTATCAGTTGTTTTGTCTATATGTTTATGTTTGTAAGTTCATCCGTCCTCATTTCTCTCCTGGTGGTCGTCTTGTGTTAAGGGGGGTTCTCTGTAGTTGGTGACGACCATTAATAGCAACTAAAAAAAAATGGCTCGGATTTCGCTTCTTCATGAATATTGTTATGCCGATGCATAATTTGGTGTTGTAATTTTGGTAAACTGGGTATTCTGATTATTTCCTATTCCAAGCAGCAGTTATTTTGGCAAGTTTTGAGAGATTTTCCTTATATATTGATGTATTACTTATGTATGAATTTTCTAGAATGTTTAACATTATTTTTGTTGTGATTTACGTATTGTAAACCTACATCATTCTAGAACTCTCCAGTAGGTAGTAGTAGTTGCTGATCTGATTTTCGCCCTCATTTAGACGCAATTGCAGGGTCTCAATTGTCTCTCTTACTTTGACAACACAACATATTATATAACTTTTCTCACTCTTGAACCATTTTATTCTTTGTATTCTTTGTATAATATTCAAGCGGGGCCTTATCGGATGGGTCCCACTGGGACCATCATCAAACTACTGGGGTCTCAACTGACGTCACCGCGGTTGCTGGAGGATCGGTTTTTTTCACACTTCATTTATCCAACATTCGCGGCCTGAGATCCAACTTTTCTTCTGTGGAGCACCATCTATTAACCTCTTCCCCCGATCTCTTACTACTATCTGGACTTCAACTGACCAAAGCAGCTTCACCCATACCTTTTCAAGTCTCCAACTACAACCTTTATACCTCTTTCCTTTCTAAGGGAGGTGTATGCGCCTACTGCAACACACGTACACTAGGGTGACAATAAAAAGTGAAAGTTTTTATTTTTAGATGGCCATTTGTCCAATACTGCGTACCCATGAAAAAAGAACACAGGCGAAATCCTGGGTCATTTGGACAATATTTAGAGGTGGCTCAAGCCATTTGAAGTTAACACTACTGAAATTATTATTGATTTTTTCTAATTTCTTTATTTATGAACAAATTACTATGAAACTTTGCAGGTATATGTAGAATGCAAATTCAAACTAAAGTTGTTCCTAACATTTTTTCTAAAAATGAGTAATGAGTATTTTGGCTGGTGCAGCTATTGGCAATGCAGAGGGGAGGGAGAGGCGGGTGTCAGTCAGGGTAGGGGGAAGAGGTTGTGTGCCAGTGTCTGACTGGTACAGTAGCATCAGTTGTGTGTGAGACGTGACGGTGGGTGTGTGTGCGTCGCTCTTGTTGCAGTATTACGGTTAGTACCATTGTCTTTGTCTAAAATCAATGCATCAATTTAGGTATATAACACTTTAAAAACTTTATACAAGTGATCTTGCATGCCGTATGCTTTATGGGTGCTGTTGTTTGCATAACAGTAACAACATAAGTTACATAAATGTTTTTGTTTGTTTCAGGTTCAATGGAGAGTACACGTTCAAAAACTGAAGTTTGGCTCATTGGTCAACACATAACCGAAATCACGGGTGCACAACTTCCTTCAAGAGGAGATGTTCTACGTCTGTTTTTCCACGGTCACAATGAACATAAGAAAACAGTGAATGATTCTGCGAGTGAAGTTGCAGCATCGGTTATTAGTTTCTGGAATAAAGCACGGATTCCTACCATAACTGAGAAGAGTATTGGACGAAAGGTAGTGGATCTTTTTTTAATGTGGAAGGGACTTAAGAAAAACTGCACTCGCACTACAGACACACAACGTAAGAAAGAGGAAACTTTTTGTGATGAGTTAGAGGACCTCTTCGATGTTGCCCACCCCAAGGCAATGCAGCTCTTGACCATCAAAGAAGACCGAGCATTCCTGGCAGCGCAATGAGAAAAAGGGAGAAGAGGTGTAATGGCAGGAGTAGACAAAAAGATTGCTTGTTCCATCAAGCGTCGGGAAGAAAGCAAGAGTAAGCAATCTCTACAACAGAATCAAGCCAGTTCTGCTCTTGAATATGATGAGTTGGGTTCTTCGTCTGAAACAGAATCACAATCAAGCTCGTCATCATCTACAAGTTCCCTAGCGATATCACCAGTGGTATCTTCTTCCAATCGTAAACGTGCTACTCTCAAAGTTATCACCCCTGAATTGTCAAGTACATTGGACCGCACTGGGATCAGTCACCGCTCTGCTCTCCGGATCGTCAGTGCCACGGCTGCTAGTCTAGGTCATGACCCAATGGAACTAGTTTTAAACTATGAGACAGTGCGTACTTCGCGAGCGACCCACCGTTCTGGGATTGCCAACGAAATTAAAGAAAAATTTCAACCTAGTGAAGTGCTCACTGTGCACTGGGATGGAAAAATTATTCCTGATGAACAAGGAGCGAGTGTTGACCGAATCGCCATTCTTGTCTCCGGAATCAATACTGAAAAAGCTGCTTGGTGTCCCGAAACTATTGTCAGGGACTGGACAGGCCATTGCTACAGCAGTCAGTGCAGCGCTGGAAGAGTGGAAAATATCAGAGAATGTTTCAGCACTCAGTTTTGACACAACAGCTTCAAACACTGGGCACTTGTCGGGGGCATGTGTCATTCTGGAGCAGAAACTCGGCCGCCGTCTTCTGCATCTCGCGTGTCGTCACCACATCCTTGAGCTTGTTGCCGAGAAAGCGTATGTGGAATGCATGGGGCCTTCCTCTGGACCAGATAATACTCTCTTCTCTCGCTTCAAGCATAAGTGGAAGGACATCAGTCAAGATGACTACAGCCCTCTCTCAGACCTCCCTCCAAGTTTGTACGAGAAACGAGATGACCTCATCTGTTGCTGGAAACATCATCTGGGCAAGAAGCAGCAGCCACGTGATGATTACCGTGAGGTACTGGAGCTAGCAATCAGGTGTCTCGATGGAGCTCTACCCAAGTTTAATCTCCGACGGCCCGGAGCACTTCACCGAGCACGGTGGATGGCTAAGCTCATTTATGTCATGAAGATCCTGATTTTTGCTAATCAGTTTAAACTAACTGCTCGTGAGACATTAGGCTTGAAACGATTCACATTCTTTGTGCTAGAGGTGTATGTCAGTGCATGGTTCACGGCCTCCGTTCCATCCTCCGCTCCTGCTAATGATTTGCGGCTCCTCCAAGACCTGTCAGAGTACCACGACGTCAAAATATCAAGAACATGTCTCACAGTCTTCGGTCGTCACCTGTGGTACCTCAGTGAAGGCTTGGTGGGTCTTGCACTCTTCGATCCACAAGTTAATGCAACAATGAAGACAAACATAGTTCGGGCAATCGTTGAGAGGAAGGCGACCGAGGATTCACCAAAACGTGCTGCTCTTCCTGCCACATCTTCCCTTCCCACAAAGCAGCTCTCAGACTTTGCTTCTAGAGGATCAAACTTTCTATTTGAAAGTCTCAAAATGAAGACTTCTTTTTTGTCCAAGGAACCTGACACATGGTCTGATGATGAAGACTTCAAAACTGGCGTCGCAGTTGTGGGTGGTCTCAGAGTCATCAACGACACTGCAGAGAGAGGGATTGCCTTGATACAGGCATTCAACAGCAAGATCACGAAGAGTGAAGACCAGCGTCAACATCTGCTGCAGGTTGTTGAAGAGCAGAGGCGGTCACAACCAGGGACATCAAAACAGGACCTTACAAGCAAAAAGCGAAAACAATGAATGGGTTGTCCACACCTCTCCCACCCATTGATGTAAGCGTGTTCACTGCAGTTTCATTTTAAAAAGGAATTAATCATTTATATGTACAGTGTACACATAAACTTGCTCAATATGTAAATTTTAAAATAAACCGGCATATTATGAATATTCGTATTTTTTGCCAAAAGGATAAAACTTCAATTGACTTGAGCTACCTCTAAATATTGTCCAAATGACCCAGGATTTCGCCTGTGTTCTTTTTTCATGGGTACGCAGTATTGGACCAATGGCCATTCCATTTAATCAATTTTAGAAATTCACCCCTATGCACTATTGTCACCCTAAGTCGTACACCTATAGCTCGACTCACGGATCTTAAATCATCTCTATATGATGTCATCTGGCTCAAAATATCTCTACCAACTATGACTAATTTTCTTTGTTTCCTGTACAGTTTTCCCAACTCTACCTACTATATGAAACTCTTTGACTATCTCTCTTTTTGCCATGAGTCGTTACTATCCATACGCCCCAACACCGAGATTCTCTACCTAGGGGATTTCAATGAACATCACAAAGAGTGGCTTGTTTCTACAAGGGGTGACCCAGGTTGAGTCGTGGCACTCTCTTTTTCCATACGTAATGATCTGGAACAAATAATTAAACACCCTACACGTGTACCTGATCGAAACGATCAACTTACTAATATTCTTGATCTTTGTTTTACCTCTAACCCCTCACACTATTCATACTCAATTTCTGCCCCCCAGGGTCTTATGATCACAATCTTATTTCTATTAAATCAAACTGGGCACGACCACCTCCCCCACCCCCCTCTAAACGTCAACTATGTCATTATCGGAGGTCAAACTGCCAATCATTGTGAGAATTCTTCTCCAACTTTCCTTGGAATGAATGTTGCTTTTCCACTCGGAATGCCTCGGTATGGGCTGACAGCATTTTTGGGATTATACTGGGTGGTATGAGTACATTTATCCCATCTTGTACCAAAACTTCCACTTAACAATCATGGTTTGATCGCTCCTGTGGGGAGTGAGATAGGGCGTATGAAGTTATGAAACTTTCTCCTGGTACTCACTCCTCTTTCATTACTTCTAGGAATCGTTGTAAGGCTATTCTTCGTAGGGCCAAGCGGAATTTTATACAAAAGAAAGACCGCTGACCTGACTAATTATTCCTCTAGTAAGTCCTTCTGGTCCTTAACCAAAATCCTCTTGAAATAACTTCTGCACTCCCTCATTTCCTCCTCTCTTCCGACCTGATAACTTTACAGCAAACTCTCCCCCTGATACAGCCAATCTCTTTGGTACCTTATTCTCCTCTAATTCCACTTTAGACGATACCAACTCTACCCCTCCTACTCCTGCTCCTCCTACTGAACCTATGCGCTTTCCTATAATCTCCACTCGTAGGGTTGCTGGTGTGTTATCCAATCTATATGTGAGTAAGGCGCATGGGCCAGACGGAATACCCCCTCGTGTTCCGAGCCAGTGTGCTGAAATTCTGACACCTGTGATTGACCGCCTCTTTCGCCTTTGGCTCAGAACCCAAACTTTCCTTTCTTCTTTGAAGCGTGTCTTGGTTCAGCCCATCCCGAAGAAGGGTGACCATTCTAATCCCTATAACTATCGCCCCATTGCCCTAATTTCATTCTCTCTAAGATTTTCGAAACTATCTTAAACTCTCATTTTCTCCGTCACCTTCAACGCCAGGCGAGATCTACTGGATATCTGCTCTCCTACAGCACCCATCTTTGGTCATCGTCTCTTAGGGATTATGGGGAAACTTTCGTCGTGGCCATCGACATCTCCAAAGCATTTGACAGGGTATGGCACAAGTCTTTGCTTTCTAAACTTCTCTCTTATGTTTCTCTCCCTCACCTTGTTCTCTAATTTCTAGCTTCCTTGAGAACCGATCCATGGCAGTTGTTGTCAAGAGATCGATCTCTCGCTCTTCCTCTTCCAATAGTGGTGTTCCATAGGGTTCTGTTCTCTCACTTACTCTCTTCCTTCTTTTTATCAATGATTTACTTCACACTACAACTAATTCTGTCCATTCCTACGCTGATGATTCTACTCTTGACTCTTCTTCACATTTCTCCCTTCCCCTTAACTCTCAAACTAGATTTATTTCTAGAGCTGATATCGTTTCATCTATTAATACGGATCTGTACAGCATCTCCGAATGGGGAGATAGAAATTTGGTTAAATTCAATAGTAATAAAACACAGTATTTACCAATTACACTTTCCAAACTAGAAAATCTCCCACCAATCACATTTCAGGATGCAATCATTTTGCCCAATTCTAAAATAGATATGCTAGGCCTCACCATTTTCTCCAGTATTTTATGGAAGCCACGCATCTACAACATTGCTAAAGCTGCCTTCCGAAGGCTGGGAATGCTGTACATATACCGTAACTACTTCACTCCTGAGCAGTTGCTTCAAGTTTATAAGGGATTCATTCGTCCTAACTTGGAGTACTGCTCTCATATCTGGGGTGGCTCTTCTTCTGTCCAACTGTTGGATAGGGTGGAATCAGAGGCATTTCGTCTTATTAACTCTTCTCCTTTAGTCGATAATCTCTCTTCCCTTTCTCTTCGCCCGCTGTGCCCACCGTTTGTGTGTGGATATGGGTCACACTAGAATAATCTGTTAAAGTACACCCTTCTTTCCTCACACAGCCAAACTGTGGAATGCTCTGCCTTCTTCTGTATTTCCGTCCTCTTACAACCTGCCCCCAGGCCCCATTGTGGGTCGATGAATTGTACCTGGGTGGGTTATTCCCCGTAAAAAAAGGTGGGAAAAAAGGCGTATCTCATTCAGACCTGCAATGCCAGGATGTCGGTAGAATCCTCTAGGCGTCTGACGAGCCGCATACTGGTAGTGTGCTGGCCGTATATATTCGAGGTGAGAAGACCTGTTGTGAAGACATACCCTGTGAACAGTTTTGTCTGTACACTGACACCGATTGTCGGGAAATTACCGGAGACTGGCCGGACAGCTAGTGATATATCTACTGCTGTATATTATACGACCTGGCCGATGGTAATTAGCGGTGGACGCTGGTAAGCGGCGAAAGGCATTCGTAACAATATCATTCCTGTGACTAATTCTATCTTTGCTCGGCCAAGCTTATTATTTCCCTATACTGTACATAACAAATAGTATTAACACATTTGGGGACTATTTGTGTTATTTCTTTTCTTGTCACAGGTATATACGCCATTACCATATGAATAAAGTTGGCTGTTGCATTGAGATTGTGTCGCCTAAGGGGAGAGATCCGCTGTTACAACATTTGCATAGGCATAGTTAACGTTTTCGGACCAAAATGCCACCCACAACGCCTGAGATGGGCTGTGAGATATTCCTGCCAAGCGTATTAGTGCCTGTTGGTATGCCTATACTGTAACCAAACGCAAGAGGCCTGTGAGTTGACGTCATAGGCATTTTGAGTTGATTGATTGAGACCTAAACGATCATACAAGCACAAATATGCCCGATTCAAATTACTCAGTCTGGTTTGGTTTGTGAGACAGCGAGGATGGTTGGCCTTGGTGTTTAGTAGATTAGCGATAATTCGTAAGTATAATTTAGGTACTATGCTTGTTAAAATTTTTCCTGTGAGACCGAGGTACCTTTGATTAATCAAGATCATAAGCTTTGAAGTGATTGTGTCATTATTACTATCGTTTTAAAATAAAATAAAGTAAAGGGTTGTAAGTGTTATTTATCTCCCCATATACTGAGTTAAGGCTTGATATGAGAACCATTAAATGTATTTATGTGATAACATTGAGTCACGAATATTAACCAAATTTTCACACATTTCTCCAATATTCTAGTTAATACATTTTCCTAATATTCTGTCTCTCTTGCCATCCTAGCACTGGAAGCCGACCCTGACGGCGGGAGAGGGACTGATCACCCACCCCCTTCACCACCTTCTCTCCCCTCTCTGTCCATACCTCCTCTTCCACCCCTTCTCTCCCCTCTCAACACCATACTGTCACGTGCCTGAGCGCTCGGGAACTCACATAGCGTGAGGCATATGTTCACGCCTCCATTTCACACAAGCTATTAATAATTTGTTAATTGTACTTATTATATTATTATTGTTCTTAGTTACTTAGGTTAATTGTATATTTATGTATGTTATTACTAAGCATCATTATCTTACTCTGTTAAGTCAAGTCAAGAGTAGTATTAATTAATTATATAAAATATCCAGCAAATGTCCTGGATCATGTGATATGAGACGCGCTCCTCCGCGTGCCCACGCTTCCCCAGTAGCGAAAAACCGTGGCATAGGGTAGACGTGTCCATTCATTCTCTAGCCTTGACCCTTGTCTAGTGCCTTTTCCAGTCTTCTGCAATGCCCTAGGGGTATCAGGTATTAGTGACACGTTTAGTTAGGCCTAGGAAGGGATCCTGGTGGTAAGGAATCTCCTGTTTGGTAGGAAATAATCATTTTGTAGTGATTGTTGTGTATATATATTTCGTATGTCTGTGTAATATAGTAATGTTAAGTAATATTCGTTTGGTCTAACTCCTTACGGTATATTTTCGCCCTTCCGGCATCACTCTTATTTTATTATACAATTACTTATTCCCTTAAATTCATGTTTGCTAGTCATTACTCCCTTTAGAACATAAATTGAATTAATTAATTATCTTCCCTTTTGTGATTCACTTATTTCAACTTGTTCATACTTATTCAAGTACATTTAGTTGAGTAGGTTTTTTGTGGGGATAATTATTGCCGTGTTCCCTATTTGTTCCTTTATTTGTTAATAACTTGGGGTAGGTTTCACTCCCCAAGTATAAACGGTAGTGGGATCGCGACAATACCTCCTTGAACCCCCTTCACTCCCCATTCCTCCTCTTCCTCCTCCTCCTCCAACCCTCCTTCTCCCCCCTCTCTGCCCATACCTACCTCCCCCTTCACCTGTCTCTCTCCACGAAAAAAAAATAAGAGAAAAGAAATAATATGCCGGAAAAAAATAGAAAAAGAAATAAAAGTAACAATTAGGTAGAAATAAATAAATAAATAGATGTAAGAAAGAAACTCTTTTACACTCAAGGTTTATAGCCGAGCATGACCTGTGGGTACGAGAGTGACCTTCCCACGCCCACAGACATACCCACAGTAACCTGACATTGGGTGACCGCTCAAGATTGAATCAACTAAAATGGCCTTGAAAACGAGCAGTTGACCTGTCTCATCAGCGTAAAGTGGTGTTTATGAGGGGCCAGAGTTGCTTCACTCATCAACATTCAGGTGAGGCGCTTCACTTGGAGGTTTACAAGCAGCCACAACCACCAGCCCCGCCTCCTGCTGGTGTTAGCTGGTCCCCTGTTGTCATTTACATAAGTAAGCAACCGGTATGCACTACCAGACCGACGGTATTTTGTTGGTTTATTTTTAGTGAGAGACGAACAATAGTCGAAATAAGCAGAGCGAATAATTATAGTTTGTGCCATATGGAAATAAAACGAATTATCTATATCGCACAAAATAATTTATTTCATTCTCGTCCTTTTATACTTTTTAAATTTTACTGTGATTCACTCCTCACGGATTAGCGAATCATCAGACATCGTCGTTCTCTCAGGGAATACCTGTTGTTTATGTACGTACATGCCAACAGGGGACCAGTTTACTGCTGGAGGTGGTGCGACTCCCACAGTGTGGGAACATGTTGTTGTAGTGGCAGACTCTGGTTACATACAGTAGTACTCGCGCCAGCAATTAACAAAGGAAGACGTAGAGGTAGAGGCAGACAAGATAAAGAAGAAGCATCGGTATTACAAGACGAAGAAGGATGAGAGATGAAGGAACAAAAGAGGGAATATAAAGCAGAATCAATGAAGGAAGGATGGAAGGAAGGAAGGCGTGAGTCACAAGTCACCCAGAACTTCAAGACACAACGACTCAAGAGGGATATGTTACACCGGGAGAAAGACACGTCCTTGAGCGACCATTATTTCGTCCACAGTTTGCTATACACTGCTGGCTGTCTGCCTCGTTGTGATGATGAATGACCTAACGAAAAGTACCATCACATTCTACACATTATTACGATAAAATGATGATAATTAAGAAGATAGTCTTGTACTGTGTCCGCTGACGAAAGAAGTTTGTCATCTGTAGTTTGTGAGATATTACTGGAGGGAAATATTTATTAGCTAATCATTTTATACTACACACAGACGAGAAGTAAACAACGTACAAATGTATTACGCAGTTAATTATATTTGATATAAGAGAGAATAATCAAGAAATTCTCTTCTTGTTATTGTGAAAAATATTAACAATTTGATATCATAACAAGAAGAGGAACCACTTATGATGAAGTAAAAAAATAAATAAATGTGAGTGTGTGTGTGTGTGTGTGTGTGTGTGTGTGTGTGTGTGTGTGTTTTCAAAGATACATAAGACTTATAACTACACTCCAAGGGATAATAACCTTGTTCTTCGTGATACAATCAACCAGACACACGAACACGACCACAGACAACACGTAACAACCCGAGCTACATAAACAACCTCCTTAAACACAACAACAGTGATATACAATAACCTTCACTCAGCATACAACAACAGTGATATACAATAACCTTCACTCAGAATACAACAACAGTGATATACAATAACCTTCACTCAGCATACAACAACAGTGATATACAATAACCTTCACTCAGAATACAACAACAGTGATATACAATAACCTTCACTCAGAATACAACAACAGTGATATACAATAACCTTCACTCAGCATACAACAACAGTGATATACAATAACCTTCACTCAGCATACAACAACAGTGATATACAATAACCTTCACTCAGAACAACAACAGTGATATACAATAACCTTCACTCAGAATACAACAACAGTGATATACAATAACCTTCACTCAGAATACAACAACAGTGATATACAATAACCTTCACTCAGCATACAACAACAGTGATATACAATAACCTTCACTCAGCATACAAGAACAGTGATATACAATAACCTTCACTCAGAATACAACAACAGTGATATACAATAACCTTCACTCAGAATACAACAACAGTGATATGCAATAACCTTCACTCAGCATACAACAACAGTGATATACAATAACCTTCACTCAGCATACAACAACAGTGATATACAATAACCTTCACTCAGCATACAACAACAGTGATATACAATAACCTTCACTCAGCATACAACAACAGTGATATACAAGAACCTTCACTCAGCATACAACAACAGTGAACCTTCACTCAGCATACAACAAGTCCTGCGTGATGGGTTAACTTACTTACCATCTCAAACATGTAGCTAATGACCTCTCTGCCTCCTCACCATAATATCCACGGGGTAATTATTGATTAGTAATTATGACTTCAGACTTTCAAGCCTCTGAGGCATTGGCCATAAATTGTTAAAACTCGAGATAGGAACGGTGATAGTCCCCCAAGTATTTCATTTCATAGCTATAAATTAACTTTATATGGTTTAAGCCGGACGTTTGCTATGATTTTAAGAGAAGCCCCTGGCAAAAATATCTTAATTAAATAATAATGACAGTTTGAAGAACAAAAAGTTACGAGCCTGTATTCAAGCGGCTGAGTGCGATGTTCTCTTGTTTTACTATCATGTACCTTGTTTTGTTTACAGTAGGTACGTGAGTAAACTGCTGAGTCTTCGGTCTTCGATTCTCTTAACCTTATTTGTTTTTTCCTTATAAGGCTAATGAAGAAGTTAACTAAAATATCAAACTATTCTAAGCATTATTCATTTTCCGTCTCAGATTAGAAAGGAAAGTGAAAAAAGTACAAACTCTAAATATGGATAATAGTCCAGAACACATCATTCAGGGTTCAATGTTTCATCCGACGGGAAGGCGTTATGAAATAAGATGAAAAATTAATTTACTAAAAGAAAGACACAAGAGATTACTAATATAAATTCTAGGTTGTTAAGCACGACGACAGCCACACTGAGAATGATTTTCGCGTGAGGTGAACTTGGCATCCACATCAGGAAAAATAAATCTATTTTGGTTCTGCATCATGCAAGCCACGGACAGCAGTCCTGCCTCGCCTTCTCCAATTATACACCAGCATTCACCAGCAGGATCTGAGATATTCACAAGAATATCAGAGATGCATCTGTGGGGCCAAGTGATATGTCTTGTACAACATTATCAGCGAGGATGAACAACATAATGATGGTGTCAACAGCCATACCGACTCAAAGGAGATTAATAAAGAATCAAGTCATCATGTAGGCAAATACTGAGTACTGGGATAGTGTACGAGGTATTTCAAGCGTTACCTGGCACTATATGTACTGCACAACGAAGTACCTCTACTTTATGTTGACTACAGGTTGGATTTTTCCCCTGAAAATATTGTTACATCTCGACCTAATACCACATACTGTACAGTACATAAGGAGGCAGCCCGCGGAGATTTGTGTACACTGGCGTTATAGTGAATTTAATACATTAGGTCTAAAGAAATAAAGTATTGGTAAATTAATACCGAAATATAAAAGCTGTTGTTAATATAAACCCTGAAATTTCGTTTTGGATCAGCCACCGGCCGAACTAACATATTCAACTGGTGTCTGTGTCGATTCAGATGGTTCTCGGAAAAAAAGTAATTACAAATAATTATCAACTGAGCCTTCATTAATCTATAACACATCTGAATTCATACAACAGGATGTTTCCAGCTTGTACAAATTCTGTTTGTCTGAACATTTGCCGAAAACCCTGTAACCTTGTTGTCGTCAAGGAGATCTAAGTGGTAACAATAGTGATGGTGAAGTGGGTAGAATTAATCACTGTAAAACAGAACTGTATATCTTACTAAGAGAGCTCAGGCTCTCACTTGGCTCAGCCATGTCAAAATTGTTATTATTATCCACTCTGTATATGTATTTTTCTGGCTAAATAAACTGTTTCAATATTAATAGCAATATGCGTCTCAGTGATACAAAGAGAAGTGTTATTTGAAACCTGGCAGACGGTGTTTCCTGAGCAAGTGTGATAAAGGAATAGGTTCACGCCTCATAAAAATGGCTGATATATAACTGAGGTTGGCGCCTATAATCGTTCATAGTGATTCTGGGTACATATTCACTTAAGTTCTTATGGTGAGTCTTTCTCGTAAATTAACATATAAGAATGCATCTAATCGGATGACTTATACCAAACCATATAAATAATACCCCAAAAATATCATGGCAATCACACTGAGATTTTATCTTAACTAGATACAGTACATTCCTTTAGGACCAGTTAGGAGACAAAGTTTGGTACTGTACGGTGGCCCAGTGGATATAGCGCTCACCTCCTGTCCTAAGGATCGCTACTTTTCACCCAGTCGTGCAGCTGAGGAGGTGAAAGCGGTCGGAAGCAATGTCTTTGTGTACCGAAAAAATACTTAGTGTGCACTGTACTGTAACTGTACTGCCCCAGACAAGCAGTTAGGCCTATGAGACCCACTTTTACAGAGGACATGATTAACACGGGTCATCACTACATCTTCATATACGAGCAATATTCAAAGGGAAAATCTTAAACAAAATATATATATATCCTAAATCCCAGATAGCCAAGAGGAGATCTACACCAGAATGTGACGGTCTGATCCTCCTTACAGAAAGTATACATACATAACGGAAGTGTTTTGAACTCTGGTATACAGAGGGAATCAGCACTTTAGATATGAACCTCCAGGAGGACCCTTAAGGCGTGATAAAACAGTGGGAGCTGAGAAAAGGTTGGACATAAGCATAACTTTAAGATCATAAGAATGGAGAAAACTGCAGCGGGCCTATTGGCCTATACTGGGCAGTCCCGTTGACACCCAACCCCTATCGCTCATGTATCCATTCAACCTATATTTGAAGTTATACAGCGTGTTCGAGTTAATGATGATGTTTGGTAATTTGTTCCACTCGTCCACTACTCTATTTCCAAACCAATGTTTACTTATCTCGCGCCTAAATCTAAATTAGTCTGATTTAAAACCATTGCTACGAGTTCGCTCCTGGTTGAATAGTTTGAGTACCTTTCTTATATCACCTTTGTTTAACCCTGACTTACATTTATACACCTCAATCATATCGCCCCTCACTCTACGTCTGTCGAGGGCGTGCAAACTAAAATGCTTTAACCTGTGGCTGTATTCAAAGTTTCTAATGCCAGGGATTAGTCTTGTCATTCTCCTCTGAATTCTTTCTAAGGATTCTTTATCCATTCTGCTGTATGCTGATCAGAACTGAACCGCATAATCCAAGTGAGGTCTCACAAGCGCAAGATATAATTTTAGGATAACCTCGCTAGTCTTGTAACTAACACTCCTTTATGTGAACCCAATACTTTGTTAGCATTGTTTCAAGCAAATACACATTGTTGTCTTAGTTGAAGATTCCTACTTATCATTACTCCTGAATCTTTCTCACAGTCGGATTTCTCTATAACAAAGTTGTTCATTTGATATCTGGGTTCTCTGTTTACATCTCCTAGACTAAGTACTTCACATTTGTCAACAATAAATTTCATCTGCCATTTTTTAGACCATGCGGTTTTTTTTTTAGATCTTCCTGTAGTTTTGTGGAGCCCTTGTCAAATTTAATTATACGCCCTATTTTAGTGTCGTCAGCAAATCTATGTCGTTTATCTATATGATAAATAATAATGGTCCAAGTACTGAGCCTTGGGGTACTCCACTAGTGACGTTAGCCCAATCGGATTAGTGCCGTTAATGCTTATTCGCTGTTTTCTGTCCTGTAACCACGCCCTAATCCATTTTAGAATATCTCCTCCAATTCCACGAACCTCCACTTTTCGTATTATTCTTTCGTGCACCCCATCCACTGATTCGAAAACAGTTGGAAAGAATGTTAATAGATTTGTCAGATATGAACTTCTTCTTGTGAAGCCATGTTGGCAAAATGAAGTTTAGAACTGAGAATGAGCGGAAAATACTAAAACCTGGTATTATTAACTTCAGGTCATAATGTATGTTATTTTTCTCGAGAAGCAACGAGAACATACAGTACGTCACTGAGTAAACTGTTACTGTTAAACAACTGTAAAAAAAATGTTGTTCAAGACGCAGTGCACGAGGATTTATTTTCCCTTAAATTTGCCACGGAGAGTTATTAAGTGGAACCCATCAATTAAGACTCACACCTTCAGTACCATAACAAACAAACAAGTGATCAAATATTACGACAAACACACACACGATGAACCAAGTCACTTAACAATGCAACATGCAAAACGTACTGAAGGCAAACTCTTGCAACAACAATAATAAACACACACACACACACACACACACACACACACACACATTCACACACACATAAACACACACACACATACACACACACACATTCACACACACACACACATAAACACACACACACACACACACACACACACACACACACATTCACACACACATAAACACACACACACATACACACACACACACAGTTCAGCACCACATGGGGCACACTGTGACCATCTCCTGACCAACAATACACGCGTGTTGTAGTTTCTTCCTAAGAAAAGACGCACCACTCAAATCCGTTTCTCATCTGATGTAATTTAAGACGACTCCCAGATTCATTTCCGTATTATCTGCATCAACATGACATCCTTTTATTTTGTCTGAAATTGACGTGAAAAAAGTGACTTCTTTTATTTCTTTCGTGTTAGCCTTATCAACAACATGTGCAGGAAGCAGTTGAGGCCGGTCACCCAGCACACGTACAGTACCTGGGGTCAGATTCTTACAAACTCATAAGTTATTTTTATCAGCGTCTATTATCTTTGTCCCGTAACTTATTTAAGCTGGTTAAATGGATTCTCATACCATTTCTCAAGAGAAAATTTAGGATGCGAACTTTTAGAAATCTTGGCTTTAGAAATGAGAGAGATTCATTCCCTGAACATTCCTTCTAATTGGTGGCGCGAGACCGCATCTAACTGGTTTACTTCAGCAATGACATAAAGGTGGAGGCCAAAATGGCGTCAGAATTAGACTGAAACTAACATAACTTGATGTATTACTTTAATTTCAGTTAGGAATCAAGACAATGTACAATGTTTTGAAAGACGGCTCTGATGACCATTACACAGGAACACTTCTAACATGAGTCACTGAACCATATCCTCTGCTAGTGCCATATACAGTACTTACGGTAGATGGGTTTTCATGTTGTAATTTTATTCATTCGCATTATTCATGATGGTTTCAAGTCGTTAGATCCTTAAAATACAGAATACAAAATGCAAAATACAAAAACCTAAATATTTCCTTCAGTTCCAAAGGAAAAAATATCGTCTTGATGACACCAATTTGTTCATGCATAACAATAGCAAAATAAAGGTATTGACAAAAAATAAATAAATAAAATCCAAACGAAAACGATCAGTATATATTTGAATACTGGAAAAAATGGTAACAACTACAACGTAATGGTGAGGCAGCTCTGTCACTGAGCAAAACCACCATAAGAACAACTTTATCTCTAATACTATAAACACATTAGCATCTATATTATATAACGGGAACCTTTCCGTGGCCTTGTACAGACGTTATGTGATTAGAGCATAAATATTTACGGCGTAGTTGTCACAGCTTGCTTGGCGCAGATCAGATACAGTCTTCTGAATTCTTCAAAATGTACGTATTGGTAGTGGTCGTCAAGCACTCTAGGGTAATGGTACTGAAATCGGTAGAGTTACGTAAATTAAGGGAAATTAATGTAAACACACACACACACACACACACACACACACACACACACAATAAATCATACTGCTGGGTTATGCAGTTTGTGGTATTTTTGTAAGAGTTTTACTTCTTAGCCTGTAGCGTTCGGCGGCCTGGGGCATGAGGTCATGATGCAGCTCGGGGTTTATGTGGTCATGAGGTAGCCAAAACTATGTAGACATTAGGTAATGAAGACTATGTGGTCATGATGTAGCCCAAACTATATAGTTATGAGGTAACGAAAACTATGTGGTCGTGAGGTAGCCTAGACTATGTGGTCATGCGGTTACCAAGATTATGTAGCCACGAGGTACTCCAGACTCTGTAGACATGAGGTAGCCTAGACCTATGAGATGATGTGGTCAATAGGTACCCTCGGGCCTAAACTATGTGGTCATGAGGTTACCAAGACTATGTAGCCATGAGGTACCCTAGACTTTGTGGTCATGAGGTACCCTAGACTATGTGGTTATGAGGTACCCTAGACTATGTGGTCATAAGGTACCCTAGGCTTTGTGGTCATGAGGTAACCTAGACTATGTGGTTATGAGATGACCTAGACTATGTGGTTAGGAGGTAACCTAGACTATGTGGTCATGAGGTACCCTAGACTATGTGGTCATAAGGTACCCTAGGCTTTGTGGTCATGAGGTAACCTAGACTATGTGGTTATGAGATGACCTAGACTATGTGGTTAGGAGGTAACCTAGACTATGTGGTCATGAGGTACCCTAGACTATGTGGTCATGAGGTACCCTAGACTATGTGGTCATGAGGTACTCTAGACTATGTGGTCATGAGGTAGTCAAAACAACAGCTCAATGTGGTATCTCTCAAGCCTAGTAAGGTGCCGTCACTATTTTTTCATTCATAATCCAATCAAACGTATAATAACTTTTCATTCCCAATTATTAGCTGTGATACTGAACCGTATATATGAGTATTAATTTAATCATAGTAACCTTGTTTAATACCAATCATGGATAAGTTTCTTGATTAATGAAACAGGAACAGGTACAGAACAGGGACTTTTGTTGTTTTGTTTTTGTTGAGTTGTGTTGTTGTTGTTGTTGGTGTTGTTGTTGTTGTTGTTGTTGTTGTTGTTTGTTGTTTGTTGTTGACGTTGTGTGCTGGGCTTGTGTTGTTGTTGTTTTTGTTGCTAGGCGTGTGTTGTTATTGTTGTTGTTGTCGTTGTTTGCTTGGTTTGTGTTTCTGTTTTTGTTGTTGTCGTTGTGTATTAGGTTTGTGTTTCTATTTTTGTTATTGTTGTTGTTGTCGTTGTTTGCTAGGGGCTTGTGTTTTATTATTGTTGTTGTTGTTTGCCAGGCTTGTGTTTTTATTGTTGTTGTTTGTTTGTTAGGCTAGGGTTTTATTATTGTTGTTGTCGTTGTTTGCTAGGCTTGTGTTTTTATTGTTGTTGTTGTTGTCGTTGTTTGCTAGGCTTGTGTTTTTATTATTGTTGTTGTTGTCGTTGTTTGCTAGGCTTGTGTTTTTATTATTGTTGTTGTTGTCGTTGTTTGCTAGGCTTGTGTTTTTGTTATTGTTATTGTTGACGTGTGCTCGGCTTGTTGTTGTTGTTGTGTGGTAGGCTTGCCATGTAATCACGTTGGGCGAACAATGCACGGCTCGTCTTTTTGATCGCAAGTTGGGTCATGATTCTGGGAAAAATAATCATGCGAACATCGGGCTTGACCTTAAATTATCAATAGCCAGCAGACGGAGGAGGGAACATTCATTTACCATTTTTTCGTCAGTTTATCCGGGCGGGCATCAGGAGGGCGGCCACGGCACCACGAAACCCGCGTCTCCACCTAAGTAATGGCTCTGTGTGTAACAAGATATTGGTCAGTGTTGCTCTTAACTCTTAAAACAATCTATGGAATAAGTGTGTTTTTATTTTTTTAAGAGAAGAAACACTATTTGCATAATGTAATCAAGTGATAATAGTTTTGTTGTGGAGAGAGTTACTCGGAGTCTAACGTTACCCATTTTTTTTCCTTTTCAGACGAGCTCTGTTTTGGGGTGTTTTTTGTAGTTATATAATTTCTGATACTTCTTATTATTCACCTATTTGTTTTTCTCTAGGGATACATACTTGGCGATGAGCGATACCTTCTATGTCTTCCTCCTCTTTGGAAACTTCTGACTGGTCATTAATGATAATGCATATTATCATACTATATGTAAATTATTAACTTCAAACAAAACCTAACCTAACCTGACCTAACTTAACCTAATTTACCCTGACCAGACCAGACCTAACCTAACCTAACCTCACCTAACCTAACCTAACCTATTTTAGGCATAACTGACCAATGGTGAACGACGTCTTATTTAAAACAAAATTTTTTATCACATACAAATTAATTTCCAGTCAGCAATAAAACAAAAAATTGTCCCTATAGCAAAAACGTCAGTTTCTTTTTAAATCTTAATTGGGTAATTACCTCATGTAGCGTAACACATTTATGTTACACAAACTAGAGGTAATTACCAATTAAGGTAGTAGGTAGTAGGCAGCTATCAAACAGGGAGGTACTACCGCCTGGGAAGATATTGGAAGCATAATGTGTTGTCTAGTGGTAGACCCTGCTGCCATAAGGCATCACAAAAATTGTGATCAAGTCACAAGTTTCTGATCTGACTTTCGCCTCATTTACACAATTGCAGGGTCTCAATCGTTTCTCTTACTTTGACAGCACAACATACATAACAAACCATACAACCTCTTATGATCGCTGCATGGAATGTCAGAACCCTTGTGGATACTGGCACAAATGCGCATCCTGTAAGAAGAACTGTCCTTCTGGCAAAAGAGCTGGCTAGGTATAACATCAACAAAGCAGCCATCAGTGAGTCCGGGATTCCAGATTAGGGTCAAATCACAGAACGGGGTCTAGGTACACCTTCTTCTGGAAGGGTAAGCTTGCTGTGGAGAGAAACAGCATTTATGGAGTTGGCTTTGCCAACCGTCAACGCATCCTACACAGGCAAACTGAAATGCCTATTGGGATCAAAGAGCGCCTTATGACGCTTCGAATCCCACTGAATCACTAACGTCATGCCTTCTTTATCAGTGCATACTGGATGCAGAGGATGACATCAAGGAGGCCTTTTATGCCGACCTCGACAGAGTGCTAACCTCTATCCCCAGAGAAGACAAGGTTGTTCTCCTTGGCGACTTCAATGCCAGAGTTGGCAGAGATGCTAACATTTGGCAGGGAACCATAGGGAGAAATGGACTAGGCAAGTGTAATCCCAACGCCCTACTACTCCTCAGCAAGTGTGCTACACACAACCTCACTATCACCAGTACCTTGTTCAAGCAGGCCGACAAGTTCAAAGGTTCGTGGCAACACCCACGATCCAAACAATGGCATCTCATTGACTACATCATTCTCAGAGAAAGAGATCGCCGAGATGTCCTCATCATCCGCGCCATGAGTGGCTCAGACCACTGTGACACTGATCATCGACTTGACAGATTCAAGCTCTCACTTCATGTCGCCCCAAAATGACGAAGGCAGCAAGCCTCCAGAAGAGGTTTTAATACTAAGCGTCTGGAGGATCCAGCGATAGTACTTGATTTCAGAGAGCAGCTCGAACACGGGCTTGTAAACAACACAACAGCAAACAAAATGAATCCCAGTGCCGAATGGGACACTCTTAATACTGTTACGACAAAAACCTGCAGAGAGACCCTCAACCAGAGCGAAAGACCCGGCAATCAAAGTACTCATCGATGATAAACGTGCTGCTTTTACTGACTGGCAGAGCAACCCTCAGTCTCGAACCAACGCTGATACCTTCCACAAGAAGAAAGCAGCAGCCCAGCGGGAACTTCGTAATCTAAAGAACGATTGGCTTAAAAATAAAGCACGTGAAGCACAGAAACATGCAGATCAGCACAAGATGAACGAATTTTTAATTTCCACTAAAACATTTTATGGGCCAGTCACTCGTGGCTCAGCCCCTCTCTGCTTATCTGACGGTAACCTCATAATTGGAGACGATGACGGCCTCCTTCAGCACTGGAAGGAGCACTACCATTCATTGCTCAACCGAAACACCGATGTGGATGTCCTGACTACCCAGTAGATCCCTCAGCATCCAGAGCTGACCCACGTCAACTATCCTCCAGTATTTGGCATGTAAGTACCCGGAGATCTTAGGTATTAAGGAGAGTTTTATCCCATTTTGTGGTTCAGGCATAATATGTGATGACAAGTAGTGTTATTAGTATATCCCAATCATATATGTAGAACTCAGAAGTAGATGCCAGATATTGCTAAGTGTTCAAGACTTTTGACCCCGACTGTACTGATGTTCATTAATACAGTATAACCTTTTTTTTCTATATTTACAATTTCTTTCCGTTCATTTTTTTTCGCCCCCCAGGCTCCGTTGTGGGTCGTTTGACCTGTGTCCGTACAATTCCCCGAAAAAAAAAAAATTATATATATATATATATATATATATATATATATATATATATATATATATATATATATATATATATATATATATATATATATATATATATATATATATATATATATATATATATTTGTTTAGATCCATAATGAAAATTAGAAAGATAAATCTTGATAAAATTGCTACAGGAAAGGAAACAATAAACACTTACTATAAATGCTTTATCCTAAATTACAATAGCATTGGACTAGCATTGGACTAGTCAGCCTTAGTAATATGGATATTCTCATTTCTTTTCAAGCTTATCAAGGCTGTTTCAAATCTTTTTGGAATGTTTGAAAAAATTTTCTTACGTAAAACACTATGTATACAACCTTTAACTATGGAAATATCTTCATTTGTAACATCTATCGACTTATTCTTTTCCAAGTTGATTATACCTTTAGCAATAGTAAGTGGATAGAAAACTTTCTACCAAAACCAAGAACAAGTTTCTCATTTGTCTTTATAAGATCATATATATATATATATATATATATATATATATATATATATATATATATATATATATATATATATATATATATATATATATATATATATATATATATATATATATATATATATATATATATATATATATATATATATACATACAAACCTTGTGTGTTTTACCTTCTGGATAAAACTTACACGAGGTTCTCTGCTTCTCACCTTTCAGTGAATTTATCAATTAATGATTTTTTTTAATCCTTTATTAACTGGCGTTTGTGCAATCTTCCTCGACATCCTGTACAGTAACAGTAAGTTTAATCACTAGAAAATAACTGAATAATCAAGACAATTTCTATGCGTGTCTTCGCCCTGTGGAATAGAATATAAATATCATGCAGGAAGGAGTTTTATCTACCGTGCCTTTGCATTTCATAACAAAGTAGAGTTTTTAGAGCACATACCCGCCACTGATGTTAAGAGCTCGGACAGGTCAATCTTGGACCAGGTTCGTGTGCAGCAGATGCTACAAGCTCCTTTGTCTGGTGCTTCTGGCAGTGTTTATAGCCTCTTATCACCATTACCGGCCAAGGTTAAATGGACGGCGCATCTCTTGCTATCACCCGGGGGAAAAAACGAAGCAATTATCTTGGTAACAATGCATCGTACACTCGATCTAAAGTCCATCATAAATACGCGAGTCATATTATTGTTCCTATCCACAACAAACGCGCTCGCCTCCTACTCTACGTCCACGCTGACTTGGCCCTTCTGGACACCACTAGGATGTACAGTATACAGGTTTTTATGCAAGCAATAATAACTGAAAGTATCGTATATATTACGTTTGAGAAAGTAACCGTAATTAAAAGTGTTGCAACACTTTTTCATTTTAACTATAAAGGAATAACATTAGACGTTCAATAAAAAAATAATACACAATACCTTAAAGTAATTGAGGCTGATATAAAATAAGGTCACAACGCCATCATTTAATTAAGACAAAGAGTCAGAGACCGTATGAGCATAACAACGAAGTGACGTCACATAAATCCATAGCACAATTATCACTGAGGAGGGACGACTCACATCATTTTAAAACGTGAACATCACTCTCCTTTGTTTATTATTAATTAAATCAGACGTCAGTAATGGCGCCACTTTATCTTTGTATCCGTCATCCAGGCAAAAGACGGAGTACATATATCTTGTTACTGTGTATTGAAACATACAGGAGCACATAATTATGTAGTGTAGGTGTAGCTACATTATACACACACAGCTTTACCTAAATTAATCCACACACACACACACACACACACACACACACACACACACAACATCCTTGATTACCGTAGGGTCGAGACCTATTCAGGCGCTGCTCCGGGATATCAACATAATCAAAAGAAACAATTTCGTCTGCGAAAGAAGTGGGACCAGTGTTGAAGTGATGAACAGTGTTTAAGCCAGTGAATTCAGCACTAGACAGTACCAGTGAGAGCCGTCATCCACCAGTCGGCTAAGCACCCCTGAGAACTGACCGCTGTCTTCTGACCAGGAGGTGCTAATCAGTCCACCATGGGAACGACAGAGGGCCGGCCGGCTATGCACCTGACTACGAGATAACACAACACCACCCAGCAGGGCGAGGTACTGTGACACCATCCCACACCACCCGGTATCCCCATGACCACGTGAGGTCCTTCATATCAACACCCGAGGACGAGTTACTGCACCATTTGAACACCACACCACCCAGTGTCTCCATGACCATGTGAGGTTCTTCCTATCAACACCCGAGGACGAGTTACTGCACCACGTGAACACCACACCACCCAGTGTCTCCATGACCACGTGAGGTTCTTCATATCAACACCCGAGGACGAGTTACTGCACCACGTGAACACCACACCACCCAGTGTCTCCATGAACACGCGAGGTCCTTCATGTCAACACCCGACGACGAATTACTACACCACGTGAACACCACACCACCTGGTGTCTCCATGACCACGTTAGGTCCTTCATATCAACACCCGAGGACGAGTTACTACACCACGTGAACACCACACCACCTGGTGTCTCCATGACCAGCCCAGGCCCGAGCCATCAACTGTAAACTATAACAATTTGTATGTTCAATCATTGTTCCTTCTCTTTTCAATAATGAAAGCTTTTGTTAAACGACCCACCCACCCCATGTCTGTGTATGTAATAAGTCATTTTTGTCCAATGTATATTTTCAGCCTTCGGGCTGCTGAACTATTTCAATAAACCGTTAATTATTATTATCATTATTATTATTATTATTATTATATTATTATTATTATTATTATTATTATTATTATTATTATTATTATTATTATTATTATTTTTATTATTATTATACACACACGTGTACCTGTCTTATAGAAACAGCTGTCATAAACAAACCTAGGTGCTTCTATTATAAACACACGCAGGTGTACTGTACCTCCACTAAACCACACCGATGTGCCTGTCATAGATACATAAGGTGTAACCACACGAAACACATAAACACCTACGTGTACCTACACTAACACAGCCTATGAGTTACCTTTACAAAACACACACAGAGGTGTACCTACGTAAACAAACGCAGGCCACAGGTGTACCTACACTACCACAACACACAATTGTACCTACAGTACACTAACATAAAAAACAGGTGTGCCTACACTAACATACAGCAGACACAAGTATACCTCCACTAACATATAGCAGACACAAGTGTACCTACACTAACATACAGCAGACACAAGTGTACCTACACTAACATACAGCAGACACAAGTGTACCTACACTAACATACAGCAAACACAAGTGTACCTACACTAACATACAGCAGACACAAGTGTACCTACACTAACATACAGCAGACACAAGTGTATCTGCACTAACATACAGCAGACACAAGTGTACCTACAATAACACCTCGATTATGCGGCTCAGTTCTTGTGCCCCTATTATAGAATGGATATCAATTCACTAGAGTCGGTGCAGCGAAGAATGACAAAAATGATTCCGGGACTTAGAAACCTTCCATATCAGGATAGGTTAATGAAACTTAACTTGCATTCCCTAGAAAAACGAAGAGTGCAGGGATATATGATAGAAGTATTTAAGTGGGTGAAAGGAATCAATAAAGGGGATATAGATAAAGTTCTTATAATATCCGAGCAGGATAGGACTCGGAGCAACGGATTGAAGTTGGATAAGTTTAGGTTTAGGAGGGAGATAGGAAGAAACTGGTTCACAAATAGGGTGGTGGACGAGTGGAACAAGCTTAGCAACTTTGTAGTAAGTGCGGGAACTCTGGAAAGTTTCAAAAGGAGGCTAGATAGAGTCATGGATGATAGAGAGTGGTAGTAACTCTCGACAGGAGCTGCCATGCACAGGCCAACCGGCCTATTGCAGACTCCTTATTTTCTTATGTTCTTATGTTAACATACAGCAGACACAAGTGTATCTACACTAACATACAGCAGACACAAGTGTACCTACACTAACATACAGCAGACACAAGTGTATCAGCACTAACATACAGTAGACACAAGTGTATCTGCACTAACATACAGCAGACACAAGTGTACCTACACTAACATACAGCAGACACAAGTGTATCAGCACTAACATACAGCAGACACAAGTGTATCTGCACTAACATACAGCAGACACAAGGGTATCAGCAATAACATACAGCAGACACAAGTGTACCTACACTAACATATAGCCGGAACAAGTGTATCTGCACTAACATACAGCAGACACAAATGTATCTGCACTAACATAGACACAAGTGTATCTGCACTAACATACAGCAGACACAAGGGTATCTGCACTAACATACAGCAGACACAAGTGTATCTACACTAACATACAGCAGACGCAAGTGTATCAGCACTAACATACAGCAGACACAAGTGTATCTGCACTAAAATACAGCAGACACAAGGGTATCTGCACTAACATACAGCAGACACAAGTGTATCTGCACTAACATACAGCAGACACAAGTGTACCTACACTAACACAAGACACAAGTGTACCTGCACTAACACAAAACACAAGTGTACCTGCACTAACACAAGACACAAGTGTACCTACACTAACACAAGACACAAGTGTACCTACACTAACACAAAACACAAGTGTACCTACACTAACACAAAACACAAGTGTACCTACACTAACACAAAACACAAGTGTACCTACACTAACACAAGACACAAGTACCTACACTAATGAGAAGACACAAGTGTACCCACACTCCAACACAAGACACAAGTGTACCCACACTAACAGAAGACACAAGTGTACCCACACCAACACAAGACACAAGTGCACTTACACTAACATTAGCATACAAGTGTACCTACACCAACACAAGACACAAGTGTACCCACACTAACACAAAACACAAGTGTACCTACACTAACACAAGACACAAGTGTACCTACACTAACACAAAACACAAGTGTACCTACACTAACACAAGACACAAGTGTACCTACACTAACACAAAACACAAGTGTACCTACACTAACACAAGACACAAGTGTACCTACACTAACACAAAACACAAGTGTACCTACACTAACACAAGACACAAGTGTACCTACACTAACACAAAACACAAGTGTACCTACACTAACACAAAACACAAGTGTACCTGCACTAACACAAGACACAAGTGTACCCTACACTAACACAAAACACAAGTGTACCCTACTAACACAAGACACAAGTGTACCTACACTAACACAAAACACAAGTGTACCTACACTAACACAAGACACAAGTGTACCTACACTAACACAAAACACAAGTGTACCTACACTAACACAAGACACAAGTGTACCTACACTAACACAAAACACAAGTGTACCTACACTAACACAAGACACAAGTGTACCTACACTAACACAAAACACAAGTGTACCTACACTAACACAAGACACAAGTGTACCTACACTAACACAAAACACAAGTGTACCTACACTAACACAAAACACAAGTGTACCTGCACTAACACAAAACACAAGTGTACCTACACTAACACAAGACACAAGTGTACCTACACTGCACTAACACAAAACACACTAACACAAAACACAAGTGTACCTACACTAACACAAACACAAGACTACAAACACAAGACACAAGTGTACCTACACTAACACAAGACACAAGTGTACCTACACTAACACAAAACACAAGTGTACCTACACTAACACAAGACACAAGTGTACCTACACTAACACAAGACACAAGTGTACCTACACTAACACAAGACACAAGTGTACCTACACTAACACAAGACACAAGTGTACCTACACTAACACAAGACACAAGTGTACCTGCACTAACACAAGACTCAGGTGTATCTACACTAACATACTAACACAGGTGTGCCTGCCCTAACGCAATACACAGGTACATTCGCCAACAAACCCCATCAGACAGCGAGGTGGGGGTCAGTGTCTACCCGTCAGTCACACACCCGCTGGGCCACCAACAGGTACCGACCCATCGTCTGGTCTTCTTCAATTACCAGGCAACAAGTTCCTCTTTAATGCATCTCTGTCTTAAGCCAGAAACTTATACAAAGTGTTTACAGTGACATGCAGAGACGAGGGATAGTGGCTTAATGGAAAGTGATGGTAGTGGTGGTGATTTGATTTTTTTGATTTTGCCGCTTGCAGCGGCTACTTTATTGTGCACCCCACACTCATCCTGTGAGCGGTAGCGCAAAAGGATTACAGAGTGGGGTTTACAAAGGGTCATAATAATTAACCCCCGTTGTCAGGATATTATGGCACTGAATGTTACACATTATTTCATTTACATTATTTGTTTAGTTCTATACATAAAGGGTAACTTATTCACAAATGCGTGAGTACAGGCGTGTGAGGCAGTATGTCTGGCCTCACACTTTGTTATTCACATTTACGTGGGAGGTATTCAAGCACATTGCGTATTTGGTTCTGTACATGAGAATTGATATAGTTACTAAGTGCAAAAAAGTGGTGGCCTGGGATAGTGGCTTCGTAGATAGGAGTAATGGTGGTGGTCTGGGGTAGTGGCTTAGTGGATAGAGAGGGTAGTGGTGGTGGCCTGTGGCAGTGGCTTAGTGGATAGGGATGGTAGTGGTGGTGGTGGCCTGGGGTAGTGGCTTAGTGGATAGGGGTGGTAGTGGTCTAGGGTAGTGGCTTAGTGGATGAGGGTGGTGGTGATGGCCTGGGGTAGTGGCTTAGTGGATAGGGGTGGTAGTGACCAGTGGTAGTGGCTTCGTGGATAGGGGTGGTGGTGGCCTGGGGTAGTGGCTTATTGGATAGGGGTGGTGGTGGCCTGGGGTAGTGGCTTAGTGGATAGGGAGGTGGTGGTGACTCTTTCAGGTAAGAAGTAACTTTCAACTTCTCCGAGACAATATTGAGTTTACTATAGTGAGATATAAATAAAATGCAAAATGCTGATGAGATGCTTACCACCATCTAGGCACTTTAAAATGACGTTAGTTTCATTAGGAAAGAAAAAATAAATATTGCACATTATGCAGATGCGCATGAAACACAGTTTTTCTAGAAACCGGTGTATAACTACATTGTATTAGCGCTGTGCATACGTTATTTTGTATGACTGCCAGTTCACATATCCCTTCTGCAGCAGGTATAAATGCGAATACATAGGCTGGACATACAAGTAAATGTAAATATGGCGATTTACACCGTGATAATACCCTAGGATCATCCAATGCTAGCAAGGTAAAATCTTCATCAATTAGCAAAAGTTCCTTTGGTCTATCCAGAATATACAGTGAGTCATTAAAATACAAAGGGGAGGGTTCAAAATGCCATGCATTAAACTTATGCTGCCCTAGCAAAGGTATGTGGATAATAATAGCGTTGTGTGTGAGAGTTGACTCCAACAGAGGGTAATAATATTCTACCTCATGATCTGTGAAAATTGGAGTTAAATGATAAGTCATCTTGGCTATTTGTAATACTTCAAAAAGAGTCTTGACAGACACAAGCTTTGCATCCACTCGTCCTAAACCTGCATCCACGATGCTTGCGATTAGTTCATTTTTTCAGTAATTATATCTTGAACAGAACTTTTCGCAGCATGCAAATACCCAGAAAAATAAAGGAGACACTCCAAAGTAGGGACTGAATTCATTAAATTATAAACAACCCTAGATAAATGGTTAGACTCAGAAATAATCGCATTAACTTTTGAGTCCAAGGCACTAATTGCATGAAAAGTTTGCGTTATAACACGATTTTGTTTAAGAACAGCTTGATCGACAATGTTCATGCAGTCTCCTAGTTTAGTTACATCCTCGGCAGTCGCTGTGACAAATAGAGTGCTTTGTATAAGACCAACAATATTAAACAATCTCGCTTTCTTCGCATTTGGGAATGCACTTTCTTTGCAAGATCATCCTGAGACGCTGGAATAGTGTGTCTAACTGCGACGAGAATCTTGTGAAGGGTCCTGAGATGAAGTAGCTGAAGATCAACAGTTTTGATACCATTGTCGAACTGTTAGGATTCTTACCGAGATCATTAAGGGCGGTCAAAGCTGCCCGCAGTTGGGTATCAATGAACTCTCTCTGGCGTGAAAGCTTGAGCAGTCCATGCAACTCATATTTTATGTTCACCACGTCTACAACAATAAAAACACGTCCAAGGGGTGCAACAAGCGCACCTGGTTAAGGACTTCCGTGGACATATCCGTCAACACAAAGGTGCCACAAAACAATAGGAGCAGTACAATGATGATCCAAGTCATTCTGTAAAAGTTTCAATGTATTTTAATATTTGTTTGCAGAACAAAGTTTTAAACGATAATTATTAGGTACACTGGTGTGTGTACTGGTTGAAAAGATGTATCTATGACATCATTATCATTCGTCTGAAAAGATGTGTCCATGACATCATTACCATTCTTGAGTAATAAATCTGGATGGCCCTTTTTAAGTCGGTCCGCATGCACTACATCTGCGGTTTGTGCATTAGGGTTCCAAATTTTAAATTTGTTGCTCTCTGCTTTGGCGATAATGCCGAATGGACCAGAAAATTTGGCTGAAAGCTTAGAGTTTCTTTCAGGTTCTTGCACCATAACAGCATCGCCTATTTCTAACATGACAGGCTTAGCTTGTTAATGTTGCTTAAAAATCATTTCAGCGCGTGACGCTGCTGAATGTTTCGGTACTTGGCCATGAATATCTGTGAAAACGCTGATCTGTTTTGTCGCGAAATCCTCCACATTGTAGACAGTGCATGGCTTGTCCGTAAGTATGTCATAAGGCAGACGTTTGTCTATGCCATAAACAATATAGGAGGGTGATTTACCGGTAGAGCTATTGATCGACCCTGCAAACAAGATGTTGATCATCCTCTGAAATGTCAGTGACACCTGAATAACGTTAGAGAGGTTAGAAGACATGCCGGTGTTAGACTTAGCCATGCTATTCAAATTAACCATAACCGAAAAATCAGTTAATGGAGGAGGTAATATAAATATTTCTGACACACTGTCTTTCAGTGTAGGAGAAAGGGGAACCTGACCGTAGTCAGGGGACGTACTGTACTTATACCTGACCTTAGGGTTCTATGGTTTAACTCGTCAAATTATTATTCCAACAAATCTTCACTACTTTTGACAGAAGTGTCTAGCTTGGATTGCGCCTGTGTTTCGTGCGAGTCTAATGTAACTATTTGTTCAGGAGTGACATTGTGTTTTTGTGTGTGTCAGCACGAGAATCTCGGAACTACTTTACCGATCTGTAGTGATGATGGATGGTGTTATATGTAGTGATGATGGATGGTGTTATATATAAAATATGAAAAGTATCCCTCTGTTGTCATTGGCAACATGGATAAGAAATGTGAATACTGCGGTGCAAAGCAGTACAAAGGAGAAACTGCTGGACTGTGCTGCTCCCATGGGAAAGTACGACTGCCAAATTTGGAAAAACCACCACAACCATTGGTGACTCTCATGCTGGGAACACCAGAGTCAAAACACTTCTTGGAAAATATACAAAAGTACAATTCATGCTTCTAGATGACATCCTTTGGAGCTACCGGAGTAGTTCGTGAGCACGGATACATGCCCACATTCAAAGTCCAGGGTCAAGTCTGTCACAAAGCAAGATCCTTCTTACCACTGGAAGATGAACAGGCAAAGTTCCTCCAGATCTATTTCATGGGAGATCATGAAAAGCAGACTACTATCCGGTGTGGCAACATTCAAGGTGTCAGACATTACATTGTCCTATCTATCCAAGAAATGCTGCATGAGCGCAAGTCGTGTGTACAGTCATTTAAAAATGCCCTGGAAAACATGCCTTCTGACGAGTACAAAGTCAGGATCAAAGCAGACACCTTAATGCACTACAGTGAGACAATGTGGAGCCTCCCGGAGGGTGGCGTCCTACCGTGGCCTAGCGAAAGAGCAGCCTGGAGGGCGGCGATTCCGCTAGTATATATATATATATATATATATATATATATATATATATATATATATATATATATATATATATATATATATATATATATATATATATATATATATACATTATAATACACTTTGGAAGAATATAACTGTGTTCGCTTTTTTTTGTAACACACTTATGACTTGTTCTGTAGAATGTATATACCTGTGTATAAACCGGATTTTTTTTACTTGTTACCACTTTGCTGCCACCTATGAACTGACTCTTAACAGCTGATTCTTGAAGGGTTAATGGGCTAGGACATGCAAAAGTATTTAGGGTTTTTAGTTGCAAAAACCCAACTGTCTTTTCTGTATTTATTAAGAAAATATATTATATACAGTTCCAAGTGTATATCACTGTAACTTAATCATTGTAGCTATGAGTGTTAAATGAGGAAGGAGTCTATGTTAAATAACTCTTCTAAAATACGTCCTGTTGGTGTGAGGGGTTGAGTGAGAGTGCCTGCAGCACCCGGCTTCTATGACCTGACCTAGCATGTAAGGGCCACGCCTCACGAGACTTACCCATCACGTGATGTAACCATGTCACCTCATAGCCAGTGGAAAGTTACAGGGGGTGATATGATTATATAAACTCAATGCCCTGCTCAACATTTATATTAAAAACTAAGGGGCTAATACATGTGGATAGGGGTGGTGGTGGTGGTGGATTGGTGTAGTGGTTTAGTGGATAGCCTAGGCTAATGGTTTAGTGGATAGGGGTGGTGGTGGTGGCTTGTGGTAGTGGTTTAGTGGATAGGGGTGGTGGTGATGGCCTGGGGTAGTGGTTTAGTGGATAGGGGTGATGGTGGTGGTTTGGGGTAGTGGTTTAGTGGATAGGGGGTTGTATTAGCCTCTGTCACATTAATATTATATAAATATGGTCTAAGGACATATATTCATTATATACATTCTATCACCCAGACTATTGAGCATACACCTACATAAGCATTTGCTCTGTCACACATTCTAGGTTGGACAGCCCATAAACAGGCTGTGCCTCTCTCTAATTATATCAGCTAATTACAAGCTAATAGCTAATGCTCAATAGTCTGTCAATACCAAATAATTGTACAGACATGACTACCCAATATAACTAGAAAATCACCACGTGTGTTTACATTAAACCAAGGAACAAAGAGTGAAGAGAACAGTTCCTGTGTGTCTTGTTTAACTTACAAGCTAAGATAATTACAAGTACAACCTAGGGCAGCTGTGACGATTTCAACTATCAACCAATCTACGACTGTATCAAAGGTGATATGCCGTGAGATCACCTGATATCTCACTCAGCTGCATCAAAGGTACCAGCGACTAACCTACACTCGTTCAGGCAAGTGTTAACAAGTGAGATAGTTCGATATCATACCACAGCTAAAACAGGGTGGATGTGGTCTGGGGTAGTGGTTTAGTGGATAGGGGTGGTGGTGATGGATTGGTGTAGTGGTTTAGTGGATAGGGGAGTGGATGTGGCGTGGGCTAGGGGTTTAGTGGATGAGGATGGTGGTGGTGATGGTGGTGGCTTGGGGTAGTGGTTTAGTGGATAGGGGTGGTGATGATGGCTTGGGGTATTGGCTTAGTGGATAGGGGTGGTGATGATGGCTTGGGGTATTGGCTTAGTGGATAGGGGTGGTGGTGGTGGCCTGGGGTAGTGATTTAGTGGGTAGGGGGGTGGTGATGGCCTGGGGTAGTGGTTTAGTGGATAGGGGTGGTGATGATGGCTTGGGGTATTGGCTTAGTGGATAGGGGTGGTGGTGGTGGTGGTGGCCTGGGGTAGTGGCTTAGTGGATAGGGGTGGTGGTGGTGATGACTTGGGGTAGTGGCTTAGTGAAGAGGGGTGGTGGCGGTGGCCTGGGGTATTGATAAGGTGAAGGTGCCGATGATGGCTAGTAGTTGTGGTGGCGTTGATACTAGCTAGGTAGTGGTAGTGGTGGTGATACTGGCTAGGTAGTGGTGAGTTAGGTGTTACTGGCTAGGTAGTGGTAAAGGTGATGTTATTGGCTAGGTAGTGGTGGTGTTACTGGCTAGGTAGTGGTGGTTGTGTTGGTATTGAATGGTAGTGGAGAGTTTGGTGTTATTGGATAGGTAGTGGTAGAGGTGATGTTACTGGCTAGGTAGTGGTGGTGTTACTGGCTAGGTAATAGAGACTTGGCAATGTCTGTTTCTCACAGTTGATTCCAGTAATAGTTAGGTAGACGCCTGCAAGTGACTTAGCAGGGATTCGATCCTTAACGAGTCCAATTCCAGACTACGAGTTAGACATATTGGCGATGCTTCTATATTATTTTAAAATATCAAACCTCTCGGTATATGCCATTTAGGCTATATTAATATTTACTGAGGATTTTCTGTTGAAAACCATAAATAGAATAATGTGTACGTTAACTAATAATATACACTACAAGTTAGAGAGGCAATTTACTAATGACCAATGTAAACCAGCACAGGGAACTTGTACTTAAACTGCTGGCTGACGGTTGGTGCTGGTGAGGCTAATTACATACAGTTAAATGAAGTGCTTATATGTATTGGGAAATAATACTTGGGGCACGAGTACCTATTGGTGTACATAACGCACAGGAACATTTAATTACAAGAGCAACAAGACACATGCACAGTCAAAGAAAAATAAAGTAATGCTACGCCCCCTCTACCGGTTTGTTCCGAAACCCATGACGAAAAATTTGGGTAAGTGACAGCAAAGTTTCGAGGTTCAAGTTTGAACAGGGAACTTTATCAAAAATCTTCGTCATGAGTTTCAGAATGGGAAGGACGGTAAGTGTAACGCGACTTTTTTCTTTGACTATGCGTACCAACAACAATAACAAGACACATAAACCTACAACAAAAGCAACAGGACACATATACCTACAGTACAACAACAACAGTAGCAGTAAATAAGACTCATGACAGAGGTGAACCTTACTGATGATTTTAGATTTCAGATTCAGATTTACCCCATGCAGTTTATTCACTATCCACTAAGTGACTAAGCGAAGGAGACTGATGCTGACCTGTTGTTGCCCCTTGACCGTGTTGACCCTCTGACCCTCTCGATACCATAAGCACTGGCCACTCCCTCCTGCGTGACTCTACAGAATAATGACACACAACCCAGCTCTGACTAACCCTTTTATCAGCTTATCTTCAAAACCTGACGGAATCCCCGAAATTCTTCTTAAACATTTGCTTTGTTGTATTTCATGGTAGAGCAAAATCGCTTCTTGTCAGGTTCTAGTGTGTGCTAAAATACAGCCGGGAGTTGAGTTATGGTTCTGCGTGGTTCTGCCATAAACTGACAAGTTGTTGCTTGTCAAGTCTTGCTTCGGGTATGTTCTGTCAAATTGTCGCCGAGTTCTGCGTTATGGGACTAGTTACTCTAATATATCCTAATATTTATAGAACTGCTTACTCTGTCATGGTTCTATTATACGTTAACAATAACCGTTTACTATGTCATGGTTCTATTATACGTTAACAATAACCGTTTACTATGTCATGGTTCTATTATACGTTAACAATAACCGTTTACTATGTCATGGTTCTATTATACGTTAACAATAACCGTTTACTATGTCATGGTTCTATTATACGTTAACAATAACCGTTTACTATGTCATGGTTCTATTATACTTTAACAATAACCGGTTACTATGCCATGGTTCTATTATACGTTAACAATAACCGTTTACTATGTCATGGTTCTATTATACGTTAACAATAACCGTTTACTATGTCATGGTTCTATTATACTTAACAATAACCGTTTACTATGTCATGGTTCTATTATACGTTAACAATAACCGTTTACTATGTCATGGTTCTATTATACTTTAACAATAACCGTTTACTATGCCATGGTTCTATTATACTTTAACAATAACCGTTTACTATGTCATGGTTCTATTATACGTTTAACAATAACCGTTTACTATGCCATGGTTCTATTATACGTTAACAATAACCGTTTACTATGTCATGGTTCTATTATACTTTAACAATAACCGGTTACTATGCCATGGTTCTATTATACGTTAACAATAACCGTTTACTATGTCATGGTTCTATTATACTTTAACAATAACCGTTTACTATGTCATGGTTCCATTATACTTAACAATAACCGTTTACTATTATATATACGTTAACAATAACCGTTTACTATGTCATGGTTCTATTATACGTTAACAATAACCGTTTACTATGTCATGGTTCTATTATACGTTAACAATAACCGTTTACTATGTCATGGTTCTATTATACGTTAACAATAACCGTTTACTATGTCATGGTTCTATTATACTTTAACAATAACCGGTTACTATGCCATGGTTCTATTATACGTTAACAATAACCGTTTACTATGTCATGGTTCTATTATACTTTAACAATAACCGTTTACTATGCCATGGTTCTATTATACGTTAACAATAACCGTTTACTATGCCATGGTTCTATTATACGTTAACAATAACCGTTTACTATGCCATGGTTCTATTATACTTTAACAATAACCGTTTACTATGTCATGGTTCTATTATACTTTAACAATAACCGGTTACTATGCCATGGTTCTATTATACTTTAACAATAACCGTTTACTATGCCATGGTTCTATTATACTTTAACAATAACCGTTTACTATGTCATGGTTCTATTATACTTTAACAATAACCGTTTACTATGTCATGGTTCTATTATACGTTAACAATAACCGGTTACTATGCCATGGTTCTATTATACGTTAACAATAACCGTTTACTATGTCATGGTTCTATTATACTTTAACAATAACCGTTTACTATGTCATGGTTCTATTATACTTTAACAATAACCGTTTACTATGTCATGGTTCTATTATACGTTAACAATAACCGTTTACTATGTCATGGTTCTATTATACGTTAACAATAACCGTTTACTATGTCATGGTTCTATTATACTTTAACAATAACCGTTTACTATGTCATGGTTCTATTATACGTTAACAATAACCGTTTACTATGTCATGGTTCTATTATACGTTAACAATAACCGTTTACTATGTCATGGTTCTATTATACTTTAACAATAACCGTTTACTATGTCATGGTTCTATTATACGTTAACAATAACCGTTTACTATGCCATGGTTCTATTATACTTTAACAATAACCGTTTACTATGTCATGGTTCTATTATACTTTAACAATAACCGTTTACTATGCCATGGTTCTATTATACGTTAAGAATAACCGTTTACTATGTCATGGTTCTATTATACGGTAATATATAATCGTTTACTACAGTATGTCATTGTTGTATATTACAATATTTGTTTTATTATATTTTTACACACACTTGCTGAAACCTAGGAACTTTGGTATATACCTGCTAAAATCTGTATAGTTTTACATACTCTTGCTGCACTAGAAGGGTATACTGCCCTGTATAATTATTATGTGAAGAAGAGGTAAACAGATTCCTATATGCCTAAGATTAAACATATATTCTTCTCTATGTGTTATTAACTTCGCCATTAAGGGGTGGGTGAGGGCCACTGCCAGCCACTAGTGCCCTTCGTACTCCACTGGCCCCACACAGAGACAAAGACCTGACCCCTCTGCCCCTCCCCGACCTTCTACGCCCCACGTCCGCCAGGGAGTTCTCGTCTGCTCTGGGGTCCGGACGAGAGCGTACAGAGGGAAGGATGGGAGGGAGGGAGGGAAGGAAGGAGGGAGGTGGTCACGGAAACGAGAAACACAATAGACAGATACAATTTGTCAGAGAGCGTGATAACATCTTATTGAAAATCACGGAACCCTTGTAAAAAGTTCTAGTCAAAAATTACAAAACTTAATGTAGAGGAGTTGCAAAAGAAACACTAAACATGTGCTATAATATTTGTCTTGAAATATAATATTAAAGTTTAATGATATTGCAATATGGTTCAAGGACATTTAATTTGGCTTCAATCCTTGATATAAGCTTCAAGCACCTGACGTCGGACCCACCTTCTAAACTTTTTTTCTTTTCGTAATCCCCTCCCCCCCCTTTTTTGTAGGTAGGCAAAATATAATATAACGATAACACAGATTCATATTGAAAATCTGTTTCTATATTACTCCACTATTGGTTATTTTTTCCCCGTATTGTGCCATTAACCACACACAACGCAAGGTGGGGATACAAGCAACTCTCACTGCCAACACTGAGATCAATGTTTACGACGCTTGAATCCATAACATCGGTAATGCAAGTGAGTCACACTATACTGTGTATGTATGTATATATATATATATATATATATATATATATATATATATATATATATATATATATATATATATATATATATATATATATATAATGTTTGTCGCTCAATTAACAATACAAGTCTTCATAATTATATTCTTGAGATTTCTTCAGTGGTAGGAAAATATAATATTTTCTTACTGACTACTGTAGATGGGCCAGATATTTCTTCACTATAACTTAGGTAGAGCGATTACCATCACGAATGTAGAAGTAGGAGAGAATGTACGGGTAATTGTAACCAAGGAGAGAAGGTACGGATAATTGTGTCGAAGTAGGAGAGAAGGTACGGATAATTGTGATCAAGCCTATGAAAATCGCCACAAAATTTATCACAAACACACGAGATAAAGCTGTAAAAAAACACAAAATCTTGAATGTTAATATGGTTATAGAAGAAGTAAACTCGAATCGTTTTCATTGTACTGTTGTCTGTTTTATTTTACTAGACACCCTCTTAGGCTTACAACATGTTTTTTACTATCTACTTACAGCTCACTGTTTTATAAAAGCTTGTGGGTACTTGTTGACACAACGAACTACTGATTTGGGTAGACTAATGTGACAACTTTCCCTAGCGAGGGGTAACAGTCGCCGCCAGTTAAGTAGTATTTGCATAACGCCGCAACGCTTTTAGTCTTTCATGCAAATTATGATAATGTGATGAGGGGCGTCGCCGCTGTGAGTGTGTGAGCTCAGGTTACATTCACCCAGTCCCAGCCAGGGGGGACATGCTCTCAGGGAATGTCACCGAGTGGTAAAACGAACTCCTATCACTCCAGCTCCACCTGAATGTAACACGAGGAGTATTCATTCTAGTGCTAATTATTGTAAGCCTCTAATTGGTGAGGCAGCTGCTACAAAGCCTTTATTGTCACTCAGGGCTTATTCCTGAGTGGTAACTGGAGGTACCTGCACTAGAGCGCCACTCATCAAGTCTCTGAGTGGAAAGAGTCCTCTCAAGACTAATTGTGAGTCGAGTGCATTGTAATTACCGCGGCCATTGATACTTGTTATTGTTTGGACCACCGCACGCGATGCCCAGCGGTCCCTTGTGTGCCTGGCCACTTTCACGTGTGTGTGTGTGTGTGTGTGTGTGTGTGTGTGTGTGTACTAAATTATTAAGAGTCCATGTTCTAAATTAATAAGTAAAGGAGTACGGTATTATGTACTGTTTGTTTGAATATAACTTTGAGCTACACGGGACATACTACCATAATTTACAATTAAAATGATCCACAATAGTGATTTATACCAGTGATTCGTTAGTGATTTATAGCAGTGATATACAAGAGTGATCTGCAACCGTGTCCTCTCACTTAACAACAGTGACCAGTAACTCACAAGATGGGTTACTTGACTTACAAGAGTGACTTACAAGATGGACACCTGACTTACAACAGTGACTTACAAGATGGACACGTGACTTACAGCAGTGACCACGAACCCACAAGATGGACACCTGACTTACAACAGTGACTTATAAGGTGGACACGTAACTTACAGCAGTGACCCCGAATCCACAAGATGGACACCTGACTTAGAACAGTGACTTACAAGATGGACACGTGACTTACAACAGTGACCACTAACTCACAAGATGGACACCTGACTTACAACAGTGACTTACAAGATGGACACGTGTCTTACAACAGTGATCACTAGCTCACAAAATGGACACCTGACTTACAACAGTGACCACTAACTCACAAGATGGCCACCTGACTTACAACAGTGACTTACAAGATGGACACGTGTCTTACAACAGTGATCACCAGCTCACAAAATGGACACCTGACTTACAACAGTGACTTACAAGAGGGACGCCGGACTTACTCACAAGTCTCCCCTGTAAAATAAAATGCTCACAAGATGCTCACAGAATATTAGAGGAGCCTAAGACATGAAGATGTTGGGTCATCACTACAAGTTATTAACCATGGAAATACTCGGAAAAGGTTTCATATAGAATTAAAAATCGGCGAGGCTTTCCAATATGTAATTTTGTTGTATTATAAGATTACCCCGAAACTTAAATTTGTAGTGCAGAGCCTCGCATTATTTATAACGCTTTTAAATTTATACTTGGTTTCTGAAAATAATTAAGGAGTGATGTGATGTAACTTCTACTTTTGTATATATTTCCACTTTTGTATATATTTATTTAACATTTCATTGCAAGTTTTTAATGTGATTCTTAATGTGTGAAAGTTAAGTATAAAACATAATATTTTAAATGACTCATACAGTAAAAACGGTAGCAAGCCTTGGCCGTTGGTTGAGCTATGTCATCCTGAAAAAAAAAAAATCCCACCCCAGACGTGTGAAGACCCGTCATTAGTCATGTCAGGAAAGGCTGACTGAACACAGAAAAACCAACCACCAGCAACATTAATGATCAGCACCTGCCGTTCCTCTGTACTCCCAAAGGGAAAGAACAAGAAAATTTCACCAAACAAACTTTCAACAGCCTTCTGCCAGCAGTGGCGTTCCTTTATGGCAGGAGAGTGAAGTCCATCACCAGTCCCCCTTTATTGCTGTCTGTACTGTTCTCCTCACCCTCCGTTCATCACCTTGTTTACTGGTGACCTGTGGTGGGTGGTGACCTGCGGTGAGTGGTGACCTGTGGTGAGTGACCTGTGGTGAATGGTGATCTGTGGTGAGTGGTGACCATTGATGAGTGATGACCTGTGGTGGGTCTTGACATGTGGTGAGTGGTGACTTGTGGTGGGTCTTGAACTGTGGTGAGTGGTGACCTTTGATGAGTGATGACCTGTGGTGGGTCTTGACCTGTGGTGAATGGTGACCTGTGGTGAATGGTGATCTGTGGTGAATGGTGATCTGTGGTTCGTGGTCACCTTTGATGAGTGATGACCTGTGGTGGGTCTTGACCTGTGGTGAGTAGTGACCTGTGGTGAGTGGTGACCTGTGGTGGGTCTTGACCTGTGGTGGGTCTTGACCTGTGGTGAGTGGTGATCTGTGGAAGGTCAGTACCTGTTGTGAATGGTTGACCAGTGGTGAATGGTGATCTGTGGAGAGTGGTGACCTTGGTGAGTGATGACCTGTTGTGGGTCTTGACCTGTGGCGAGTGGTGACCTGTGGTGGGTAGTGACCTGTGGTGGGTAGTGACCTGTGGTGGGTAGTGACCTGTGGTGGGTAGTGACCTGTGATGAGTCATGACTTGTGGTGAGTGATGACCTGTGATAAGTGTTGACCTGTGGTGAATGGTGACCTGTGGTGATTGGTAACCTATGGTGAGTCATGATGTAACAGTGCCATGCGTTTAGAGTAAAATTCCCACCAAAAAGCCAAAGTATTCCCCACCAAACGTGAGCCAATTGCAGTGACCTGTGACTGTGAATGCCCTAATGAATATGATGTATTTCTTTGTGTATGAACCTCTGTCCTGCGTGGCAGTGAGAAGTGACCTGACTGAATTACTCAGAATAGGCAAACTGTACTCCAAGCTTTGTCAATAAATTTGTTAAACTAAAACTAAATAGCATGCATTTGAAAGTAAAGATACTTGTTCCATGACATAACCACCCATAGCTTTCTCTCTCGCTATCCTGCATGGGTTACTTTTGGATTAATGACACAGACACTGTGTTGCATAATAACATGGAGGCATTTAGAGACGAAATAATGTTAAAGTAAATGATATTCACTTCTAGATATTACATTAAGGAAGAATTAGATCCCCCTTGTTGGATGTCACATTGTCTCAAAATATATGGTCGAGTTTGGGATTTACCTGAGATACATGACGATTATGGGTAACTGTAATCTAAAGGGTGTGTACTCCGCATCCGGACTAATGACCTCGCGATGTCTCTTACTGATCTCACTTCCAGCCAGACATAAACCCAGTATTTGCAGGTCTAGCAAAATCCTGCCAATGTGTGTGAAGTCCATGTCACTAGATTTCTCCACTTGAGTCATACCTCTGTCACTCACACACTAGAGGGAGACCAGAGGACCATGGCGGTCAGTAAACAGTCAGAAAGCAGAAAAGCCTGTCCAGGATGGCGACAACAATGTACCTCCTGCCGGCTCATTCCTGTGATGCTTGACGCAGTGAAACCTGGTGGAGAGAATGACATAGTGTCGCTGCCAGCGTGCCTTTTTGTCAACTTGGGTATGACAGACGCAGAGATGTCCCCAGCTGGGATCCTGTCATCATTGTTCCAGTGAGGCCGCCAGCCCGACGACACCATCTGATGGATTGCTGGTGCCACAGTCATCGGGTTAAAAACAAATATCTAGGGGCGGAGGAGCGGAATTGGTGCCTCTCTTTGACCCACTGGCTTTGCCTTAATTGGTTGGGTAGGAAGGGGCTGACCTTAATTTTGTTGGTCCGAAGTCAACGTGTTGGCTACATTCAGTGTTTGCAACATCCAGACCACTTGTGAGTGTCAGCTGATAGAAGCAAGGAAGAGGAGAGAAGTGAGAAGTGGATGTCCCAGAGTAGTGACATACCCTGTCCTGGAAAACCCCGTCCCGTTGGTAGCTCTATTAAGGTTCCGCCGCATAGGCACCTACCAATGTAGATGTGTCATGCCGAACCTGATGGAGTGAGCGAAGTGGGCAACGGTGCAATCAATCAGTTCACGGAGGTGTTAGTATGGATAGGATTGTGGTCACTGTGGATACGATCGATGCTATGTGTGCTGTGGCATGACCTGTGGTGAGTGTTGACCTGTGGTGAGTCATGTCCTATGGTGTGTGGTGACCTGTGGTGAGTCATGACATGTGGTGGGGGGGTGAAATATAGTGAGTCATGGCATGATGAGTCATGACATGTGGTGAGTAGTGACCTGTGGTGAGTGGTGACCTGTGGTGAGTGGTGACTTGTAGTAGGACATGGACTGTGGCGAGTCATGACTTCTGGCAAGTATTAACCTGTAGCGAGTGGTGACCTGATGGACATGAGTCATGTCCTATGGTGTGTGGTGACCTGTGGTGAGTCATGACTTCTGGTAAGTGTTGACCTGTAGCGAGTGGTGACCTGTGGTGAGTCATGTCCTATGGTGTGTGGTGACCTGTGGTGAGTCATGGCATGTGGTGGGGGGGTGAAATATAGTGAGTCATGGCATGATGAGTCATGACATGTGGAGAGTAGTGACCTGTGGTGAGTGGTGACCTGTGGTGAGTGGTAACCTGTGGTGAGTGGTGACCTGTGGTGAGTGGTGAACTATAGTAAGTCTCATGACCTGTGGTGGGTTGTTAATAAAACGCCTTCCTGCAGTCGTGGCGTGACCACATAAGGGGAGAGACGTACCCATAGGTGCTGTTGACTTCCCGATTGTCCCACAAAGGTCCCCTCAGCCTGCAAGTTTTTGCCAGCATGGGGGGTCGACATAAACGTCCTAGAAGAGGCTCTCTCACGGACGCAGACATCTCTGATACGGATGCCTTCGCCAACTCGCCTGGTCATACTAAATACAACACCCTTCGAGAGTCAGACCCCAGTGATTATGACAGTTACGTTAATGATTTTATGGGAAACACTAGCCGGAGTGGAAACACTAATGCCACGGACCATATCACCCTGCCCTCTGCCAAACAAACAAGTAAGCTGAATCTCCACTTCCCCAAGGACTCTCTGAAAACTGTAGAGGAACGCTTTAATTGGATGATGAAGTACTGCAGACAGCACGGTTTCAGCATTGAATTCCGACCAAGGTAAGAACCGGAACTTTATCAAGTGTCAGACTCCTGAGGCCTATGAAACACTTAGTACTGTTGGCTTTGACGGGGTCGTCCTGCTGCCCCCCCCCCCCTGTAGACGCGGATGAATGTTGCCACATCCTAGTGAAACGTTTCCCCTTATACGCTGACATCGAAGATGCGCGTGACTTTAACTCTAGTATACTGAGTATACGTCGCCATTACCGGGGGAGAGTTCCACAACCCGCTGTCATTGTCAAGTGGAAGGGAAGGGAGTGCCCAACCACTGTGAATGCCCACCCACTCTTACCCCCACTGTATGCAGAAGCCTATCATCCTGAGCCTGCATTTTGTGTTGTCTGTTCTCATTGGGGTCACAACTTCACTGCCTGCTGTCGTCGTGATCGGCCGAGATGTCGCTTCTGTTCACGTAACCACAACTCCGCCGCCTGTGCCCAGAAAATCAAAGACCACCTAAATAGTGGTGGGGTGGGCTATGTAATTAATCCCAGATGTTGTAACTGTGGCGGCCGGCACAATGCTGACTCACGGCAATGCCCCAATCGCCCGTCTGTCCCAGGGGAAAAGCCTCCCCGAAGGCCAAGTCTACTACAACGCACCCCCCAGTCTTCCGGGCCACACCCCCCTGTGTACCCTGTGTCTCCAGCAATGCCTTCTTCAACAACACCTGCCTCTGCCTGGCCTCATCTGGCTACAACACAGCAGTCCCGGCCGTCTCCTAACTCAACTACTACTGGGCCTCCTCCTCGTCTCTACTCTGAGGCTGCCAGGCCTTGTGCTCCCACCGGTGCCCCCCCACAACCCCCCGCCAGTGACATGACACAGATCATATCCCTCTTCCAAGAATTTACCAACCGTATTGAACAACTCTTGGCTACACTCTGTACCACCATCTCCCACCTACTCCTGCCACCCAGTCACTCCTCTCTGCTGGTTTGACACAAGCTGTTGGTCCCCCTGTGAGTCCCCCCTGCTCACGGCCTACTCCACCGCCGGCGGCCTTCACTACTGGTGTAGTGCCTACCGGGCCTGCCCTGGTGTGTCCTGCTGCCCCCGAGCGAAGTCCTGCCTCATCTTCACGACACATGGTGCCTCAACCTGTCCTCCACCCACCGCAAGCCGCGCCCACTACTGTGTCTGTGCTGTCTTTACCAGGTGTAAAGGCCTGGGACTTAGGTATAGAAATCCCTCACCAGGCTAATCAGGATCTTAAAAAAGGAAAGTCAAGGACCATGGTTTTCTGAGGAATAACAAACAACCGTTTGAGATTGACATCTCTTTACTATAAAAAATATAACACAAAACTCTGACACCACTCAACAAACATCAAGTAACAATTACGGGAGTCATACAATTAATGCAGTAAACAGTTAATGGAGTCAAACAATTAAGGGAAGCAAACAATTAAAGGAGGCAAACAATTAAGGGGAAGCAAACAATTAATGGGAGTCAACAACTGATAGAATCAAACAATAAAAGGGAGTCAGCAATTAAAGGAATCAAACAACGAAAGAATCAAACAATGAACAGATATTTCCTATGGCAGTGGCCCTGGGGAAGGTTCCAGAACACAGTGATCCACTCTCAGGGGGAAGCGTCCATTCAACTCCTCACTCGAGCTCGAGCGACAGAGGCCGATGTCTTGATAAAAAGCAGACGAAACACCAGGGCACAGACGGTGGAGAGGAGCTGGCGGTCGTGGCGGCAGCGGTAGTGGTTTGGGGTAGGTGCCCAGAGATTAACAGACGAATTGTGAAGGTCTGGGAAAACAGCCCACGAGTCCAGGACCTATGATGAGATCACAGCCGCCAGAATTTGACGAACAGCGGGGTAGCTAGATAGTGACTGTAAGGCGGCTGGGGTGAATCTGCCGTTCTCACCTCTGTCCAACCCCCCCCCAAGTGTTGGTCGCACCAGCAAACGAGAGAGTTAGCAGAGGTAACGATCAGGAAGATCGTTTCCGCCCTTACACCAGGGCTACCTATTGGACCTGAGGACACCATCCCCGGCTACCCGTACCCCACAGGCATATCGACGCACATGACATCACAATCACACTAAAAGGTCTGTCCCTCAATATTGTCAATGCCTATGTGCCTCCCTCCACCCCTACTGTACCTGTTCCACCACACCATATCACCTCCACCCCCACTGTACTTCGCCACGCCTAGTACATTGGCAACCCTGAGCCTGGCCGCACTGTTTGTAAAACTTTGTGGTCAACAGACGTGACACCCTCTCTCACTACATCCTCACTTGCCCTATGACCTCCTCCTACAGGTCCCCATCCGTTACCAACACCTCTTCCCACCCTGACCAGATATCCCTCCTCCTAGTGACAGGCCTGGCAGTTGACATTATTAGGGACCTGCCACTCTTTGCCATAAACAGATCAATTGTACTGGGAATTTTCCCCCCACACACTCATCATTCTCTCACTTTATGTAACTTGCTGACAAAACCCATGACCCCTCAGGCTTTTACGCCCTTAATCCATGAGTCATAAGGGCAAGCATGAACTCTGCATGCTTCCCCGATGGGCACTGTAAATGCTTCTGCACTTCACTTTGCACAGGATGTAAGGGGGTGCCCAATAAACTAGCCCCCTCATGGGCAATCTAAATCTAACATCTTCCTGGTCGAAAAAAATTAGTGTGTGTATGCGTGTAACCGCCGGGTGAACGACTGTGGGATAATGAGACCCTTGCAATCAGGACTCGATTGTTCTTTATTCGGTCAAAACCTGCAGATTACAAATTACATATGTTACATATGAGATAATTAATTCACTCCTACGTTCCTTCACTATTAACAATTACATATGATATATTTGAGTAGAGTAGGGTGTTAAACCATATAAAAACTTACGTGTTTCTGGTCTAATGAAGGACTTATTAGCTCCCTGACTTGTTAGCTCACTGGAGGGGTAGAGACTATCGTCTGAACTACACAGGGAGCGAGTTAGTCAGCCCCGAGACGAGGGCCATCTGTTTCACATATAACACCTCAGCAAAGTTCGCTGTAAACACTCACTCTGTCTCTCTCCTGTCTCCCTTTCTCTCTCTATTCCCCTCTCTTATAGTTTATCCTACTGTGAAGGTAACAATGCGTGTATTATGTAATGTTTAAAATGCTCAGCTCGCAAGCGAGCGGACCCGGGTTCGATCCCCGGGTAGGGTGAAACTATGGGCAAGTTTCTTTACACCATTTGTCTCTGCCTACCCAGCAGTAATTGGGAACCTGGATGTTAATCGATTTGTGGGTCGTGTTCCGGGGTAATGGTTAGCTAGTGCAGTTGGCGAGGTGTGAGGTCTTCTCGGACTATTCCTTGACGCTGGGTCATGCAACTCATTAACTCAGGGTGTGGTTGTTATGGTGGCGATAGCTTCAACACCTTAAACAAATTCTTGCTTAGGTGGCCCTTGGGCCGGCCATCCTCGTTACACGAAAGCTAAGGTGCTCCATTGTTTTCCTTTTCCCTGTGTGATTTTATCAATATATATATATATATATATATATATATATATATATATATATATATATATATATATATATATATATATATATATATATATATATATATATTATAAGAACATAAGAATGGAGGAAACTGCAGTGGGACTATTGGCCCATTCTGGGCAGTCCCATTTACTCCTAACCCCTATTTCTCATATATCCATCCAACCTATGTTTGAAACTATTTCCAAACCAATGTTTACCTATTTCGCGCCTAAACCCAAATTTGTCCAATTTAAAACCATTGTTACGAGTTCGCTCCTGGTTGGATAGTTTGAGTACCTTTGTAATGTCCCCTTTGTTCAGCCCTGACTTCCATTTATACACCTCGATCATATCGCCCCTCACTCTACGTCTCTCGAGGGAGTGCAAATTAAGAAGCTTTAACCTGTCTCTGTACTCAAGGTAGTAACCAGCTACCAAACAGGGAGGTACTGCCATATGGCACGTCGAAAATTGTGACCAAGTCCCAGGTTGTTGATCTGACTTTCTGCATCATTTACACACAATTGCAGGGTCTCAATTGTTTGTCTTACTATTGACAACACAATATACATATATTGTTTCTCACTTTTGATCTTTTTTCATTTATGAATTTACGGTTCTTTATTATTATTATTATTATTATTATTATTATTACAGAGTTATTATTAATATTATACTATTAATATTATTATTATAGTTATTATTTTATTATTTTATTTTTATTTTTTATTAAAAAAATTATTTACTATGAATTATTATTATTATTACAGAGATACTATTAATATTATTATTATAGTTAATTTTATTATTTTATTTTTATTTTTTATTAAAAAAATTATTTACATGAATTATTATCATCATCAATAATAATAATAATAACAACAACAACAACAACAACAACAACAACAACAACAACAACATCATAATATATAATAATAATAATAATAATAATAATATAATATATAATATTATTATTATTATTATTATTATTATTACTATTATTACATTTTCGCCCCTCAGACCCCGATGTGGGTCAGTGACCTGTGCCCGGGTGGGCTAATCCCCGTAAAAAAATAAAAAAAATTAATTATTATCGCCTATATAACAATTCTTCATAAAATATTTCCCTTTCTTTATTACACACTGTATTAGGTGAATTGGTCAACAATCAGCTAACTTTCTCGTTCTTCTGACAGTTTACATCGTTTGTATGGAAGACAGTACAGACCTACTTGAATTTCCTCTCTATTAACACAACATTACAAATGCAAATAATATTTAATCTTTTGGATGTAAAATTGGTTCAGTACACATTCTTCCACCTAAGGTAATTTTTAAAAACATCGTCATCTAAACTAAAAGGAAATTAAATGTCATTTTTTATTTCAGATAAAATCACAAATATGTTCCAATCACAGAGGCTAAACCTTGAGATGAAATTTTTAAATTCAAGTAGATTTTCCAAACGATAGTCCAGCCAATTTATGCGAGGAGAAGAATTCGAGCGACGACCCTGAAATTTGTTATGAGGTTTCTAAGAGGTCTATTTGCCGCTCAGTTAAGAGTTCCAGATATATATATGGATTTTCATGTTTTCTTCAGTCCATCCTGCCCTCTTACGTATACTAATAGGTTAAAGTTATATGTAGAGGGGCGGGGGAGAGAGAAACCGACCAGTTTGAAAGACGAGGAGGAGGAGGTTCAGGTGAGTGGCGCTTCAACAATGGACAGCTAAAAACACAGACGTCGAGTCCTGGAACAAAGGTTATGACAAGGTCTATAGAAGAGGAAGTCTGCCCACACCTTACCCAAAATGATACCCAGCTCATGCATGACGTTACAGTGTGAACAGGTTAAGAGGCTGCCCTCTCAGTAAGCTACGGCCACTACTGTGAAAACTGGTGTCCTCTCTTACATAATGACTAATAATTGTGGATCGTTTTGGTGCAATTCTTTGTTTAACGGGAGGGGAATATACAGTACGTTTCTTTATCAGTTAAAAAAAAAACATTGTATCCTTCCAATCTTTGCGCAAATTATATAAAATGTTAAAAGAGAAGTATAACATTGCATATAATTACAATGACATTTAGGCTAAATTAGGATGTGTCAGAGGCGGTAACACTTCTTAGGTGAGGTCATAACTCCTATCACCTCACGTCACACACAAACACAACCCATAAACACAACACAAACACACAAACATAAACACAGTGAGCGCCATGGCGTGACTGAGTGAAAACCGTTAAACGTCACTAACGGGTCGCGAGATAAATCACGTGATACCTCAGGATCACGTCACGTCTTTCTGTAACATTAGGCTACATTTACGCCAAATATTAGGTTCCTAACTGATATAGTTTTTAGTGTATGAGAACTATTATTTAGGATCCTCGAAAAAAAAATCACCCTGTACAATGGTCCAAAACATTAAACAAGGAACCCAGTATATAGTGACCATAAATATACTGTATAAGTCGTGAAAAGTAATTAGTGTATACATATCTATACTGTGACCTTGGGTTATGATACACCGGAGGAAGGAACACGGCGGAGAAAAATAATCGAGTTATTATTATAATTAAACATTACTTTTTAGCTGCTGCTGGAACTGTATCAAGAATGGGTGAGTACTGAAGACACTTACAGTATACTGTTTGATTACCTTCGTTGGCGCTAAAATTAAGAGTACTGCGCTTTCATCATGGACATTTTTTTCCTTCCAATCATTAAGGGCAAGTCCTATATCGCAGAGAGAACGTGATTTATTAGTCCATTTGATTGGGGAGGAAAAGATTTTACAAAATAAAAATACTTGTGGAAAGCCTGTTAGTTACAAACAGGGGAAATATAAATTTTCTAAGGTTTCCAATGTAATTTTCAAATATAACTAATGTACAGTAATGCATAAAATAATAGAAAATGGCTTTAAAGTGCTGATATGCCCATATTAGAGTGACATGGGTTAAAAATTTTGGTTTTCAGAGAAAGCAAATTTATAAACGCCGAAATTTCAATGTTTTATAGTGAGACGGTTGTATTTGTGGCAAATGTTTTAAAAAGCTTTATTCGCCGTGGGCGAACTCACTATTACTGAGATGGGGGAAGCTGCTGTGAAGTCCTCTATATTAGCCAAAATACTGTATCACATTATCATTAAATAATCAAACTCCATCTTCCAGTGAATTTCTTTTATGTTACTGCAAGCAGTAATGAGTATACAGTATACAGAGTATTGAGCTGGTGGAGGTGGAGAGACCCAGAGTAGGTTGAGGTGTTGGGTGGTGTAAGGGGAGCTTGTTTGTGTATAACACGCCTGACTCAGCAAATTTGGCCAGCCAGGGCTGGACATGTGACTCCGGGCAGGGCACTGCCACTGTAGCTATCCCCATCAAAGAGCCAACACCTAACCTGTTTTCTCTTGAGACTTTCAACACGTAAGTTTAACTTGTACTTATTGTGTACACAGGTAGACTGTGTCCATTGCATCGTTTATCATTGACAACATAAAAATATGGCAAATTAAGTACTCATTGTAAGTGTTAAGATTCGACTAATTACATAGCTATGATTGTTATGTAAATATATATTGGATTAAACATTTATGTATGATTGCCTATGTATGATTTATTTGAAATACTAAAATGAATTGTATTCAACAGGTTTGACCGAATTATAACGTTCGAGTTTAACTTGAAGAGTCTGATTAACCTTTAAACGCCCGGAAGGTGCTTACATTTTATTATGCACCTAATTCAGCCAAATGGAACTTTACCAAAACGAAATACTGTAATTGGTGATGAAAAATTAGAACCTGCAGTATTTCACATATTTTATCATGATCCACTGTATCAAAGATCTTTTTGTATGTAATGTTACCATCCTCGTAACAATGTCCTTCCAGTGAAATTTGCCTCTACCCATTTTAATATTTCTAGGCAAGAATCTCGCCAGTTTATATTTTCCAGACAGAAACGCACTTATATAACTGCTAAAAAGTTTAATAAATTACCTTAAATGTGCTTACCTGATTAGTACTAGCGTTAGTAAGATGAGATGACTCCAGCAGCTTGCCTTTGGCAATGACAGGAAGCACAGCTTTTGCAAATGTCATAATATGACAGGAAACACAGCTTTTGCAATGTCATAATATGGGCTGTAAAACCAATAATGCAAAAAAAAGAGGTTGATAAAATTACCAATACGTGTTTCTTTGTACATTAATCGCATTGACTATAAATATTCAATAAAACTAACAAAACAATTATGAAGAGGGTGATAAAAAGCAGCTACTAGCAACCTATTCAAATTTCAGTAATATTAATTCGTTTTCCCGCCACCACAATCCATCGTGCGCTGCAGTAAATGGTCCTTCGTATTTAAAAATACGGTTTACGACACGAGGACCTTCTTCAAGGGAAGATGTTTAATAATACAGGCGTAACAGTTCTCTGCCACCACCAACAGCTTTACTAGACACCCTGCACCCCCCTTCACCTTCACCAGGACACCAACAAATGGCTGGGGGGGTTACTACCATGAGTATCAACAAAGCAGTAAGTGTCCGTGCCTATACACTGCTTCCGACTGATCATTCTTTTCGTCACCTCCACTTCCGCAGTCAAAGCCCTTACATCAAAAGTTACTCTACAAGATCTCCATGTACTGTAGTATACAACTTTAAACAGTTAGTCAGAATAATAATAAATGGATAATATATTAGTAAATGATAAATAAGATAAAAAAGAAAAAGAAAAGAATGTTTCGCTGAGTAGACTGTCAAAGGTCGGCAGTCGTTGTTTCAATAAGAAGTAAAGAATGCCTTAACCGGCACACAGTACGCCCGCATAGACCCTAAAATCTCCAGGAGCCTCCCTTCCCTTCCCTTCCCTTGGCTCAAGTACCTATACCATATTATGTTCATTGTTATAAGGAAACGCAATTTATCGTTCGGATACCAAAACGTTACAGACAAACAGACACCGTCATGCCATTAAACTTCTCGCTTTAAGTGGTGTATGACAATATAAAAAATACACAGACAAAATTGCAACATATCTGTCCTTGTAATTAAATATGAGGGTAAGAATGACCTTCACTGTAAGAGGACGGTTAAAGTAGGAGGGGCAGCCACCACCTTGGTCCTGATGCCTACCAGCCGAGTCCTGCATCTTCCCCCCCACCACATCACTAACTCCACACACACCCCTAGCTTCCACAAAGCGTTAATAGGGATTTACAAAGAGATTTGGAGAGACAGAAAAGGAGAGACAAAGGGAAAAGGAGAAAAAACTAGAGAGATAAAATAACAACAGATATGAAGACGAATATAGAGATAAAAGAAATAAGGGAAAAATTGTGAGACAAAGGAGAGGAAGAATGCACTTTATACTCGCGTTGCCCTGAACAAGTAATGTACACAACACACAGTGAGACAAAGGTGGGCACGGCGGGCGTGTGCTGCCAAGTTCTGTCAAGGTCGCCTCCACCAGATCCCACACACCCATCGTTGCCCCCTGCTGCTGACGTTTTTGCTGTTGCTGCCACTGTTCAATTCAATTTCAATTTCAATTGTTTATTCCTTGATAGAGGAAGAGGGATCCTAGTACTGTCACTAGGCACCCCTGTACAATAACACCAGAAGCATCTGGCAAGTGTCACAAGTATATACAGTATAAATAAATATTATAAAGGGGCTTACTAAAGCCTAAGGAAGGAAGGATATTCCTTTAACACATAATCAATATTATTTACATAATATCTGGCCAGTATGGTGTTACTACCACTGTTATTACTGTTACTGCCACTGTTATTACTGTTACTGCCACTGTTCTTACTGTTACTGACACTGTTCATATTGTTACTGCCACTGTTCTTACTGTTACTGACACTGTTCTTACTGTTACTGACACTGTTCACTGCCACTGTTCTTACTGTTACTGCCACTGTTCTTACTGTTACTGACACTGTTCATTCTGTTACTGCCACTGTTCTTACTGTTACTGACACTGATCATACTGTTACTGCCACTGTTCTTACTGTTACTGCCACTGTTCTGTTACTGCCACTGTTCTTACTGTTACTGCCACTGTTATTACTGTTACCGCCACTGTTCTTACTGTTACTGCCACTGTTCTTACTGTTACCGCCACTGTTCTTACTGTTACTGCCACTGTTCTTACTGTTACTGCCACTGTTCTTACTGTTACTGCCACTGTTCTTACTGTTACTGCCACTGTTATTACTGTTACTGCCACTGTTCTTACTGTTACTGCCACTGTTCTTACTGTTACTGCCACTGTTCTTACTGTTGCTGCCACTGTTCTTACTGTTACTGCCACTGTTCTTACTGTTACCGCCACTGTTCTTACTGTTACTGCCACTGTTATTACTGTTACTGCCACTGTTCTTACTGTTACTGACACTGTTCATACTGTTACTGACGCTGTTCATACTGTTACTGCCGCTGTTCTTACTGTTACTGCCACTGTTGGCTGCCACTGTTCTGTTACCGCCACTGTTCTTACTGTTACTGCCACTGTTCTTACTGTTACTGCACTATTCTTACCGTTACTGCCACTGTTCTTACTGTTACCGCCACTGTTCATACTGTTACTGCCACTGTTCTTACTGTTACTGCCACTGTTATTACTGCCACTGTTCTTACTGTTACTGCCACTGTTCTTACTGTTACTGCTGCCTTACTGTTGCTGCCACTGTTCTTACTAATGCCACTGTTCTTACTGTTACTGCCACTGTTCTTACTGTTACTGCCACTGTTCTGTTACTGCCACTGTTCTTACTGTTACTGCCACTGTTGTTACTGTTACTACCACTGTTCTTGCTACCACTGTTCTTACTGCCACTGTTCTTACTGTTACTGCCACTGTTATTACTGTTACTGCCACTGTTCTTACTGTTACTGCTACTGTTCTTACTGTTACTGCCACTGTTCTTTCTGTTACTGCCACTGTTCTTACTGTTACTGCCAGTGTTCTTACTGTTACTGCCACTGTTCTTACTGTTACTGCCACTGTTCTTACTGTTACTCCCAGTGTTCTTACTATTACTGCCACTGTTCTTACTGTTACTGCCCCTGTTCTTACTGTTACTGCCAGTGTTCTTACTGTTACTGCCACTGTTCTTACTGTTACTGCCACTACCTATGATGCGTTGCTGTTCATCACTGTGGTGTTGATGTTCCCTCACAGCGTCGTGTACATCATTCCGCTGTACTGTACACTAATACCTTCCTCTATCTTACCTTGCACCTCTTCCTGTTCCTGCTGTTGTTGCTCGTACTACTCTTGCTGCTTCTTGCTGTTGCTGCTTCTGTTACTGTTACTATCGTTGTTGTTGCTTCTGCTACTGTTACTGTTACTCTTGTTGCTGCTGTTGCTGCTTCTGTTGCTGTTATGCTTGATGTTGCTTCTCTTGCTGTTGTTGCTTCTGTTGCTGTTATTCTTACTGTTGTTGCTTCTGTTGCTGTTACTATCGTTGTTGTTGCTTCTCTTACACTTACTGTTACTCTTGTTGTTGCAGTTGCTGCTTCTGTTGCTGTTATTCTTGCTGTTGTTGCTTCTGTTGCTGTTACTCTTGTTGTTGCTGTTGCTGCTTCTGTTACTGATATTCTTGATGCTGCTTCTCTTGCTCTTGTTATTTCTGCTATTGTTACTCTTGCTGTTGTTGATTCTGTTATTGTTATTCTTGCTGTTATTGCTTCTGTTACTGTTACTATTACTTTTGCTGTTTCTGTTGCTGTTACTCTTACTGTTGTTGTTTCTGTTGCTGTTACTCTTGCAGTTTCTGTTGCTGTTACTCTTGCTGCCTCTGTTGCTGTTACTCTTGCTGTTGCTGCTTCTGATATTGATGCTGCTTCCATTGCTGTTACTCTTCCTGACGCTCCTGTTGCTGCTTCTCTTGCCGTTGCTGCTGTTAGTGTTGGTGGAGTCGGTTGCTCCCCGCTGCCCCTCAGTATGCAAACAATTAAATGCGTGATGGAAAAATGAGACTCTTATCGTAGCTGTACACACACATACACAAACACACATGAACACCACACCACCTGGTGTCCCCATGACCACGTGAGGTCCTTCATATCAACACCCGAGGACGAGTCACGTGAACACCACACCACCCAGTGTCTCCATGACCACGATGAGGTCCTTCATATCAACACCCGAGGACGAGTTACTGCACCACATGAACACCACACCACCTGGTGTCTCCATGACCAGCCCAGGCCCGGGCCATCAACAGTAAACTATAATAATTTGTAAGTTCAATCATTGTTCCTTCTCCTTTCAGTAATGAAAGCTTTTGTTAAACGACCCCCCCCCCCCATGTTTTTGTATGTAATAAGTCATTTTTGTCCAATGTATATTTTCAGCCTTCGGGCTGCTGAACTTTTTCAATAAACCGTTATTATTATTATTATTATTATTATTATTATTATTATTATTATTATTATTATTATTATTATTACACACACACACACTAGATGGGGCGAGTGACTGATGGTTCTTGTGGGCGCGCACATTAAGTGTGTCTGTGTGTGTGTATCAAGCTACAACGCCACAACACACACACACACACGCATACACACACTAGATGAGGCGAGTGACTGATGGTTCTTGTGGGCGCGCGCATCACGTGCGTGTGTGTGTGTGTGTGTGTGTGTGTGTGTGCGTGCGTTAATCAAGCTACAACGCCACAACACACATAGACACACACACACACACACACACACACTGCGGCCAAGACAACCTGAGGAAGCTGGAGTAGTAATAATAATTAACGGTTTATTGATAGAGCATAGCAGCCAGAAGGCTGAAAATATACAGTTACATAATTGGGGAATGGGTTTCGATTTACAAATAATATACAAGTAACACAAGTGATACAAATAAGATATATAATAACTAGATGGGGAAAAGCTGAAACTACAGGGCATTTCAACATAGTGATAGTGCAAGAAGTAGGATTTACTGGGAGTGAATACACTGGATTATTACAAGTTATTGATAATTTTTACAATGTTTGGGACTGGGCTGTTCTTATAGCGATCAGTTCGTGCACGTATGGGCTGGATGCGGTTGTGGTGTCGAACAGCAATTCTCGGGCTAGGGATCTCAGGTGGTAGCCGGTGTCCAGGATGGTGCAGAAGCTTCTTACCGAATTTGCAAATGAGGTCGTGGTGATGGTCAGTGAGAGTCGAAAGGGTCAGTGTGTTGAGCGCTTCTTGATATGTGGAGTAGGAAGGGGAGAGAATAATCTTGCATGCCCTCTTTTGCACTTTTTCTAGGTGTTTACATTGTGTGGCATTTAGGGAGGAAGACCAGGTGGGGGAGGCATAGGTGAGCATGGGAAGTATGAATGTTGAGTAAACACTGAGGAGCTCGGATGCAGGAACTCCGAGGGACTTGAGTCGGCGGAGGAGGTGGAGATGGAAACTGGAGAACTTGACAGCTTCACTGACGTGTGGTTTCCAATTTAGTTTGTTGTCTATGGTGACGCCGAGGAGCTTAGTGGAATCTACAACCTGGAGTGTGTTGGGACCTAAAGTAATGGAAGGGGGTGGGACGATGTCGGAGGAGAGGTTGATGTGCATAACCATGGTCTTGGTATGGTTGATGGTGACGTGGTTGTTGGTGGCCCAGTTTTGGAGACTGTTCAATAAATCCTGAGGGACGGTATAGTCGGGAGCAGAATTGCTGACGCTGATCCCAATGGTGGAGTCGTTGACATATTTCCAGCGAGCAGGGGTTTCTCTTAGGGCATCATTGATAAGCATAAGGAAGCAGAGTGGTCCCATCTTGGTGCCTTGGGGGACGCCACAGGTGAGTGGCTGAAAGGTGGACAGCCCCTCGGAAGCGTACAGCTTGGCGTCGGTCACCGAGGAAGTCTGTAAGCCATGGTATAAGACTTCTCCGAAGCCCGAGGTCAATAGCTTTGTTGATGATTAAATTGTGGTCGACTAGGTCGAATGCTTTAGTGAAATCAATGAAGGCGACAGCTACAGACGTTTTTCGTTTCTCGAGATGGCGGTATATGCAATCGAGAAAACTGACAAGACAGTGAGTGGTGGAGGAAGTTTTCATATTGCCAAACTGCTGGGGGTCTACGACTCCTGCAATATCAGCATAAGCCCAGTCGAACACAAAACTTTCATAGATTAGGCTGGGTATTGGGGTGATTGCAATAGGTCGTAGCTGATTTATGGATTGTGGGCTGGTTGACTTGGGCACTGGTGATACATAAGAGGTCTTCCAGTCAGCTGGGCATCTGGCTTGACTGAGAGAAGCATTGATGGTGGAGCATAGGGGTTTAGCAAGCTCCGGGGAGAACTCCTCGAAGAGTTTCATTGGTAAGTCAATGGGGGTGGTAGAGCGTTTTAACTTTAGTTTGTTCAGACGTTTTGCTAGTTCAAATTCTTCTACTTAGTCAGTGGGAAAGGGGGCTGGTAGGTAAGCTGGGAGAGTGGTTGTGTCAAGCTGGGGGAGCGTCTGGCATATAGTAGCAAAATGGTTATTTGATTGCTCAGCTGCGTCAACATTAGTGAGGTGGCTAAGGAAGGGGAGGGGGTATGTCTTATTGTTTAGTCCACAGAGTTCTTTAAGCTTACCATACCATTGACTGATGTTGGTCTGCTTCAGGTGTTGCAATTTGGTTGGGTAGTGAGACGTCTTTGCAGTGACCTAATTACATCCACAACCCATTAAGATATTGCAAGGAAAACGGGCTTCAATGCTGGGATTAGCAGGGCATTGAATTAGCTTCATTTTGATTTGGTTCATTTAATCCTTAACTGACCAAAAGCGTCACTCAAACTGCAGTGGAGAGAGAGAGAGAGAGATCTTTTTCGTGATCACACTTATTCACAAAAGTTTTTCATTACATTTTCGTCTGTTCATTGTATCTCAATATTAAAGTCAACAGTAACTCATTTTGATTAAGTGGGGTGTGTCAGGATGTTATGATAGTGGTCCGTCGGTTTGTTCATGGTTGTCTGTCCGTTCGTGTCCGTCTGTGTGTCCTGCTATCTGTTTACCTAACAAATTATTCAGCACCCTTACGGCGTGATACAATATGACATGGGTGCCGAAAATTTTTAGTGGGTACAATATCTCGCCTCTTATCTTAACGTACGTCAACTTTTTTTTAGCGATATAAAACTCGTATGTTAAAAATACTGACGTATGCTTAATAAAGTGAATTGACACACATATATTACTAATAATTATCATTTACGATAGATATTTTCCACGTGCTTTTTTTAATTAAAAAAATATACTTCAGGCGGGTGATCATCGCTTATTCTTATCTCTTATTTTCGTAGTAAACTTTATTTTTGGTATTTTCGTCTCCATGTTTTCACAGACCGCGAATCTTTAAATTTTTTTTATAGAATTTCGAATCATTAGGAGTTAAAAGTTGGTCCGATACTATTTTGGAGACGCCTGTGTACGGAAGACGTTAACATGTGTCTATGGTCCCACAATATGGTCTATGGTCCTACACTACAGGTTCAAAATCTGTATGACACTTATTGTGGGGTACATAGAAACAATTTCATAAACACAAAAATGTCATGGGTTGCGTTAGGCTTACCCACGCAACCAACTCCAAACTTTGTTTTACTAGAGATAAGGCACCCGGCGAGGCATAACTGGGACATATATTTTCCATTACTGGTATGTTAGCCAGCCTTTAGGGGAGGGGGGGGGAGCAGTAGACAGTGTTTTACTGTTCATCGCTTCACACCCAAAAACCTCATTTTAAGTAGTATCCCATTGGCCATGGGTTAGTCAGGACGCAACCTCCTCCCTCCTGAAGGGAACGGGACACCACACAAGAGTCCTCCACCGCCACCCTGTCCTGTGGACCGTCGTCGACACGAGACTAAGCGTGTTAACCTAGGTTGTTATCCCCGTAGAAATATCACGTGTGGATGCCTGGTTGCAACGAGAGCAATCCAGGCTGGCCTATCAAACCTACAGTAAATGGTTAATCAATTCACGCTTAGAGTTCTTCTGCACGACACCCGTCTACAGTGACCGTGATCGACACGAGACTAAGTGTGTTAACCTAGGTTTGTTATCCCCGTGGAAATATCACGTGTGGAAGCCTGGTTGCGACAAAAGCAATCCAGGCTGGTCTATTGCACCTAAATGGTTAATTCAAGTCATGCTTACCAGTTCTCCTTACCGCGACAACCGTCTGCAGTGACTGTCAGTGACACGAGACTATGTGTGGTAACCCAAGAGTACTTTTTGTTGCTATGGCCCATGAAAAGAAGTTCTTGTGCGGAAGCCTGGTTGCAACAAAAGCAATCCAGGCTGACAGTAAATGCATCACTTGAAGAATTACGGCTCTGTTAAGTCATACCCATAGTAGAGTAATCACATGTGTCCCCAAGTTGAAAATTCTCTTTTAGAAGATTAATTTTATTACAGCGTGAACGTGAGTGATTCATATATCCATGCAAATTGTAAATCATTGTATGGAAGCTTGACAAATAAATGTAAGTGCAATTATCTGCCCGTATCTGTGATCCTATCTTATCATTACTCAAGGTAATGACTGATTGGTTATGACAAAGTATAACCAATAACGTAGATGGATGTTGGAAATTAATGGAATTCATTAAATCATCATTTATCAAGTATAAATCATGGAATGTCGAGTGGTGGAGTGAACTTCTACGTAGATACGCCATAATCTCCTGTAAGTAACCAGTGTGAAGGTATCGAATTCTACGGTAAGAAATAAGAAACACAACATATTATAATCTACGAAAACCCAAAACCATGACAACAAACTACAAACACAACAATATTATAACTTCCAACCCCTGACCAAACCTGTTAAGACACTTCACATACGCCTAAAGACACACTTATAGTATATTGATTTTTTTTCATATGTTTAAATTTCAAGCAATGTTAACTTTACCAAACTCCTGCTTTAGTGCTGGAGTGCGTTCGCCTTGTGTGAGTTTATATGTAAAACAATGACGTTACACTTTAATAATCATTGTATAATACCAAACACCATCATACCTTTCTGTTTAAGAATCTATTTTCTTCTTTCTTATGGCGTAAAGTCAATATAGGAAAGACATCAACTCCTCCTTAAGACCACAGTGTCAGGGTACACTCCAGGTCCACTACCTACAGGGTAGACCACAATAATGTATACCTCTGTTTGAAAGAATTACATTATTACTAATGTATTGTTTACCTTTGTTTCAGGTTTTATAGAGCAGTGGTCCTAAAGTTTTATTTATTGTATTGGCGACAATCAGAGCAATTTTTGTATTCAGCAGCGGTTATTCAGTTTACAGAGTTATTTTACCACAAAATTAGTTCTTCTCAATCTCAAGAATTCCTTAAAACAAAACGATCAAATTTATTGTGGAAGAGTTTTGTACTATAAGGAATGTTTGTGTTCAGATCAAGGGACACAGTGGCCGAAAATTTATTACAAGAGCACCTGACACCGACAGTATCGAGGCAGTGAGGTAAGCTTTGGCAAGCCTCACCGAGAAAGTCGACACGTAAACTTTCTCGATAAGGATTTCATGAACAACGGTTCAAAGAATTGCTCATAACGATTTGGAGTTGCATTCTTATAAACTCACTTTATTGCAAAGTCAGACTTATAGAAATAAAAAGTAGAGGCTTGTATTTTGTGAAAATTTCTCTGCGGATAGAAAATGAACAAGATTTCCCGAGCAATTTTTTCTATACTGACGAAGTTTACTTCCATCTTAGTGGACATATTAACAAACAGAATATTAGTGCTTGGGCAGACCACCAGCCTCAGGAATATGCTACAGCACAAGCGACTGTTGAAAAACTTGAGTTTGGTGCATTATTTGACAACGGTATTGCAGGACCATATTTCTTTGGAAACAAGGCGAGGTAAACAGTGACAGTTAATGCAGAACGATACACAGACATGCTGCAGTGAATATTTCTTCCTTCACTAGGTAGAAGACGAAATGTGAACATGAATAATGTAATCTTCCGGCAAGATGGTGCACCTCCCACCACCCTCTCACACATCAAATGCAGCTGTGGAATTTTTGAGACGATATTTTCCAGGGGATCGGTTAGTCTCAAGGCACACCGAAAATCCTTGGCCACCATTCTCTCCTGATTTGTCTTAGGAGGTATCTTATATCTAAAGTACATGTCAACAACCGCAAAACACTTGAACAGTTGATGTACATTGGAAGGGAGATCAGGCATATCATAGCCGAGGTTCTGGGTAGAAATATCCAGAATTTCACTATGTACGTTGCTGCTGTCATACAGAGGAGGGTTGATTAACTTCTAAAATTTTCTGTTATTTTTAAGGCCAAATTAATCACAACGAATTCACCAAAAATTATGACAGCCTTTTAAAAAGGGGTACATCACTGTGACCCACCATAGAGAAACACACACACACACACACACACGGAAGGGTCAAGACCTATCAGGCGCTGCTCCTGCTGCAGAGCTGCCCCCCTTGGTCAATGTTCGGCCCATTCCCCAAGTCCATCTCCGCAACCCATCCTCACCACCAGGATATCAACATAATCAAAAGTGAGAATTACCTTTCGGAAAGAAGTGGGATCAGTGTTGAACAGTGATGAACAGTGTTTAAGCCAGTGAATTCAGCACTAGACAGTACCAGTGAGAGTAGTGACCACCAGTAAGATAAGCACCCCTGGAAACTGACCACCATCTTCTGACCAGGAGGTGTTAATCTGTCCACCCTGGGGACAACAGTGGGCCGACTTTACACCTGAATACGAGATAACACAACACCACCTAGCAGCGAGTGAGGTACTGTGACACCGCTCCACACCACACGGTGTCTCCATGACCACACGAGGTACTTCACATCAACACCCGAGGACGAGTTTCTGCACCACGTGACCACACCACCCGATGTCTCAATGACCAGTCTAGGGAGGGTCGATTTTACCGTTTTTTTTTCAATTTCCATATCCTAATAAGAGACCAAAAGTGGCACATTCATGAGAAAATAGCCTCTGAAAAATCTTAGCTTAATAGCTAATCATCTTCTGCCCAAGGCAGAGCAATGAAACTCATATTTTAGTAGTCAAAAACGTATTTTTCTTATAATTTTTAAAATATTTCAATATGCATCAAAATTATTCCTAATAACTATAAGGTCGATGAAAAAGACATATGATCGTATTTCCAGGCGCTTTATCCTACGTTAATATCTTTTGCCCCGGTAACAACATCAAATGTTGTGAAATTAGGTAATTTATATACATATTTTCAGATAGGCTATTCGTCTTAAATAATGCATTTATATATTTCCCATAGCATTTATATCGTTGCTTAGGCATGAAATAACACACACGCAAAATTTTATGACTAGGGTAATATCTTCTAGCTGTCCCCGTGAAAAGTCTAAAATGTGGATTATAATTAAGTTAATGCGTTATTATAAGTCCAACAAGTATTAAGACAGCTCCTCTCTTGATAATTTTATAAAATTAGCAACCCAGAATTCACCACGAGGAGGTGGCTGTACATCGAGTTCCACCCTAACCAGCCCCAACCACCCTTCCTTTGGCTGCATGTCGATTTACATAAGGTAATCTTTCTTAGAATAATTTTTGTTCGGGAGTGAAGACGGGAGCGAATGAATCCGTTCCTCTCTTCTATTTCACATACACTGGCAGAGGCTTCTGTTACTAATTTAATGAGTCTCTCGACCGCTTGATTATGACAAGGGAATACCGGGATTAGGCCATCAGGCTGGTCTCCCATCTCAACAAACTCTTTTATTCGGGCATCAGGTATTGTCTTTGTAACAGGGGGTTCGGTCACTTCAGCCGTTTGCCAGTTGATCATTTCGTAATAGTTTTGACTATCGTAGATCAGCTCAGGCACGGTGAAGGTTCGAATTTTCCCCTCTGGTGATTGTTTTGATCGTGCTTTTAATATTCTTCTCCATCCCAATTCTCTTATGCGCCGCTCATCGTCATGTAGTATGGAAATCAAAATATTTTCTGGGTGAGCAAAGAAAGAATTTCTACGGAGGACTTTGTTGGCGATTGTCTTAGATCTTTGAGGCATGGTCTGAGAGAGACGCATCATTTCGAAAAAATGTTTTGCACCCTCAGTGAAACTGGAGTTTTTCTTTATCTTGAACCAAATTGGTGCGTAAACTGTCATAATGAATCGCACAATTTTGTTGAAGGTGCTGGAGGGTTCACTGGTTGAAACATAGAGGTGCAGAAATCTATTTGCTGTTGTCAGCCACCGGGAATGCGCTATCTTATACCCGGATTTCGAGCCGTGAGAGCTGAGAGCAGCTACCGCTCGACACTGCTCTGTAGATGCCTAACAAATATTTTTGGTCAGTCCTCAACTCAGCATCATCCATGTCAATGTCGGGAGATGGAATGGCATCGAATTCTGTAATTTGAAGTTTTTAGCAATCGTTCAGTTGTTTTCCAACTGGTCCAGTAAAGCCAATTGGCGCAGTTGTTTTGCCGTCCAAGTCCTGAATGAGGACAACGTGCTTGGAAATAAGATCATATGAGTTTTTTTTCATCGACTTTACAGTAATTAGGAATAATTTTGATGCATATTTAAATATTTTAAAAATTATAAGAAAAATACGTTTTTGACTACTAAAATACGATTTTCATCGCTTTGCCGCGGGCAGATGATGATTGATTACCTATTAAGCTAAGATTTTGCAGAGGCTATTTTTTCATGCATATGCCACTTTTGGTCTCTATTAGGGAATGGAAATCGAAAAAAAAAGTAAAATCGACCCACCCTAAATTGACCACGTGAGTTCCTGCATATCAACACTTACGTGACGACATGCACCACGTGAACACCACACCACCCGATGTCTCCATGACCACATAAGGTCCTTCATGTCAACATCTACGGACGAGTTACTGAACCACGTGGCCTACGTAACCTCTCACAGCATGGCAAGAGACCAGCTCAGGCCGTCAATTGCAAACTATAATAATTTGTATGTTCAATTCATGTTCCTTCTCCTTTTAATTATGAAAGCCTTTGTTAAACCCACCCCATGTCTTTGTATGTAATAAGTCATTTTGTCTAATGTATACTTTCAGCCTTCGGACTGCAGAACTTTTTCAATAAACC